>NW_019240398.1:0-108149 GCF_002742605.1 Olea europaea var. sylvestris
TGTCGATATAGAGAGTGTAAGGCTCCTAGTTGGGGGAGTGCTCGTTGAAAGTGATTGCATTACTGTATTTACTACTTATTTTGTTATGCTACTCTTGACCTCCATTTCGTAATATAACATCTTCCCTGGATTGAGCATATAGGTCATTTTTTGAAGCATCTCGAGTCCTTTCCTTTTCCTTTTATATTCTACTACTCGAGAGAGATTATTAAACAATTTAGGAATGTTGATCTTCGTAATTGAATCGTGTTATCAAATTATACGATTTAGGATTAAAAGGATTGATACGAGGAATTCATGATTCTAATACGTTTTTTATCATTAAATTTTCATCAAACTTGCATTCATTATAATTTTGTATTGATTTTATTTAAATTAGGTATTTCGTTCATTACTAGATTATTTGATTATAATTTATTTGGACTCAAAATCTATTTTATTACTTGTTAACAAATCGTGCACTTGCAGTAATTTTAAACAAACAAATATTTTCGTGAGATGAGCAACTAATTAGCATGGAAAAGCAATATTGCAAGCCCAATTGGAATAGGATAAATATTATATGACTAATGTCTAATTATTACTTTTAGACAATAATAGAAGATGTTCACACTGAGATCGAGCAACTAATTAGCAATATTGCAATCCTAACTGGAATAGTATAAGTATTATATAAATAACGTCCAACTTTTCTAGCATTAAATAATAATTTTTTGATTGTGCAACTCAACTTTTCTAGCATTGTATAAAGGTGGTTAGGGTTCGACTGAAATAAAGCCCCAATTCAGCAATTCTTTCCTTAGATCCGAGACAAATACACACACACACACACACACACACACACACTCTCTCTCTCTCACATACAGAGTTCGAATTTCCACAATTTCGACTTTGCTCAACTCTTCTTAAACACTCAATGGCATTCTCAATACCACCAGGTTTCCGTTTCAAACCCACTGAACAAGAACTTATCACACTTTTCTTAAAACGCAAAGCAATGGGATTCCCATTGACATGCAATAGAATTATTGATCGAAATTTATACGGGAAGAATGGTACCCCATGGGATGTTTTTTCCAACAATGATCCATGGGAAATTGTTGGGGATTCTGAAGTTGATGTTTTGAAGAAGGAAATTTATGTGTTTACGAAGTTGGAAAAGATCACTAGAAAACATATTGTTAGGGTGGCCGGTTGTGGAACATGGGACGGAAAATCTACGCCGAAGGATATCTGGAACTGCGAGGGCAAAATCATTGGCGTCAAGAAGTGGTTTACGTTCAAAGTGAATGGCAATTTGACGCAAGACGAGCTAAATAAGAAGCATGGTCGTTGGACAATGCACGAATATACTTTGAAAGGAAGTTCTTTCGAGGGAGTGGATAACACGGATTATGCCGTTTGTCGAATTTCATGGGAGCTGCCAAAATGCTGCGTCGAAGAAGAGAGAAGGCCGACTAATATGTCTGATATAGAATTTCCAAGTTTAATTGAAGAAATTACTTGGAACCAAGCATTGCGCGATCAGGAGCAGAACTCTGAAGCTAATTTGCCTTTGCCTGAAATGACTCACGAAGAAGGTTTACGTTGTATTGAAGAACACTTTACTTTCCCTGATAATGTTTATGTTTAGTGTTCTAATTCAACTAATAGAAGTTGTGATGCGAGTTATTTCTCTTTAACCGGCATAATTTTATCAATTTATGTATCATTTCAATCATAATCTGATTTAGTTGTGATGAATTGTGATAGGACATCTAAAATAAATGGGAAGTTGTTATGGTTTATCATGTCTCTGGGATTAATCTCTTGTTGCTGGTGGTGATGTTGTTGAGTTGGCAGTACTGAAGGTATCATTGTTGTTTTTGATGAAGATTGAGAAACAAAATTTCACCGTAACCATGATAATAAAACCCTGAGACACCATAGTTCAAATTACTGTCATCTCCTCTACGGAGAAATTCTGCATAATTCTGGACATTGAAGCGGTTTTCTTGAGAAAGAGGCCGATACGTTTGAGTAGTCGACTCAGAAACTACTGGCAAATCTCGACGTGTTGTTAAGTAACAGACGCGGTTTTTCCTTGCACTCTTTCAGGAAAATTGAGCTTAGCTTTGTTACCTTTAAATCTTAGCGCTGCTTCATCATAAGCATGAGCAGCAGCCTCTGCAGTGTCAAAGGTTCCAAGCCAGACTCTTGCAGCCTTATTGGGATCACGGATTTCGGCAGCCCATTTACCCCAAGGCCGCTGCTTGACTACTTTATGGTCTCTTCTCCTTTGCTGGTCTGGACTCCCTTTATGTATATTTATGCACATCATATGTGATAAGGAATAAAATAAAGTCAAGAAAATCATTTTTAGGAAAGCTCCCGTGTAAGGAGCTAGATAATAATCCTAGAAAAACTCCATATCCATATGCCCGTATACTGTTCCAATAACTGTATAAAAACACACACACATATAGAACTAGAAAGTGTCATAGGGATGCATGAATGAAATGACATAAAATGTAAGGAATTAAGTCCTAATCTTAATTGGTAGAGCAATATTAATGGCTGTGCTCAGCGGTGGCGGCCGCACAGGTAAGGAAGGAAAGGGAGTGACGAGGATGGTGTTGCCCTACTGGCTGTTGAAACTGGTGGTAAATGGTAATACTAGGATTTATTTTTATTTTTTTTTTAATTAGTAACGTTTGTTTAGTTTTTAATTTGACATTCCATATTTTAAAATTCATTTTTCCATTTTATACATCCTCTCACTAAAATAATTTTACAATAACACGCATAAAATTTTCCAACATTTTTATTTATGCATTATCCAAAAATGTCTGATAACGAATTTTCAAGTTTAATTGAAGAAAGGAATTGGAACCAAGCATTGCGCGATCAGGAGCAGAACTCTGAAGCTAATTTGCCTTTGCCTGAAATGACTCATTGTATTGAAGAATACTTTACTTTCCCTGATAATTTTTATGTTTAGTGTTCTAATTCAACTAATAGAAGTTGTGATGCGAGTTATTTCTCTTTAACCGGCATAATTTTATGAATTTATGTATCATTTCAAGCATAATCTGATTTAGTTGTGATGAATTGTGATAGGACATCTAAAATAAATGGGAAGTTGTTATGCTTTATCATGTCTCTGGGATTAATCCATCAACTTGGCAATTAGTTAGAAGTATAAAATTATGTATAAAAGTATAGTTCTTGCCATGAGAACTATAACTCAAAGGTTCACCATATTACTCGTTACAATATGTATAAAACACGCAACAGATACTAGATTGCATTAACTGGAGAAAGTAAAACATTGGAGAGAAATATTATA
Source organism: Olea europaea var. sylvestris (assembly GCF_002742605.1). NCBI lineage: Eukaryota > Viridiplantae > Streptophyta > Magnoliopsida > Lamiales > Oleaceae > Olea > Olea europaea. The sequence goes on from NW_019240398.1 coordinate 3,329, forward strand.
TGAAGTGGGTTTGTATCAAATTAACAAAGGAAGGAAATTAAATGGCATATTGCATAATTGAAATGGTATGAAATCTCTATAAAGACTCCCATTGAGAAACAAAGGTGGAAATTAAATCTCTTGTTGATGGTGGTGATGTTGTTGAGTTGGCAGTACTGAAGGTATCATTGTTGTATTTGATGAAGATCGAGAAACAAAATTTCACCGTAACCATGATAATAAAACCCTGAGACACCGTAGTTCAAATTACTGTCATCTCCTCTACGGAGAAATTCTGCATAATTCTGGACATTGAAGCGGTTTTCTTGAGAAAGAGGCCGATACGTTTGAGTAGTCGACTCAGAAACTACTGGCAAATCTCGACGTGTTGTTAGGTAACAGGCGGTTTTTCCTTGCACTCTTTCAGGAAAATTGAGCTTAGCTTTGTTACCTTTAAATCTTAGCGCTGCTTCATCATAAGCATAAGAAGCAGCCTCTGCAGTGTCAAAGGTTCCAAGCCAGACTCTTGCAGCCTTATTGGGATCACGGATTTCGGCAGCCCATTTACCCCAAGGCCGCTGCTTGACTACTCTATGGTCTCTTCTCCTTTGCTGGTCTGGACTCCCTTTATGTATATTTATGCACATCATATGTGATAAGGAATAAAATAAAGTCAAGAAAATCATTTTTAGGAAAGCTCCCGTGTAAGGAGCTAGATAATAATCCTAGAAAAACTCCATATCCATATGCCCGTATACTGTTCCAATAACTGTATAAAAACACACACACACATAGAACTAGAAAGTGTCATAGGGATGCATGAATGAAATGACATAAAATGTAAGGAATTAAGTCCAAATCTTAATTGGTAGAGCAATATTAATGGCTGTGCTCAGCGGTGGCGGCCGCACAGGTAAGGAAGGAAAGGGAGTGACGAGGATGGTGTTGCCCTACTGGCTGTTGAAACTGGTGGTAAATGGTAATACTAGGATTTATTTTTATTTTTTTTTTAATTAGTAACGTTTGTTTAGTTTTTAATTTGACATTCCATATTTTAAAATTCATTTTTCCATTTTATACATCCTCTCACTAAAATAATTTTACAATAACACGCATAAAATTTTCCAACATTTTTATTTATGCATTATCCAAAAATGTCTGATAACGAATTTTCAAGTTTAATTGAAGAAAGGAATTGGAACCAAGCATTGCACGATCAGGAGCAGAATTCTTTGGCTTATTAATGCATAGAATCTCGTGGAATGATTTGATTTTAAAAATAAAACATCAAGTGGCTTGCCAGTCATTAGAAAGTGTTTGATAAAGAAATTGAAATTGAAACTTTCCCTTTGTTAACATGTCTCTGGCTAAGCTTAATAGATTTTTTATAACAACTAATTAATTAGGTCTTAAGTAAAAAAATAATAATAATAATAATAAAAATGGAAGAAGAAGAAAAAAAGTAGGTCTTAAAATATATTTTTGCTGATTTAAATTGAAAACAAACAAGTTATATAATTTGATTCCAATTAACATTTGAGAATGAAATTATGTTATGAAGAATCATCATCGGCTTTTCAGATTTTTCCATAGCCGCCAGCATTAGAGAGGGATCTAGACTTGGCTTATTACTAATTAAGGATTATTCATGTAGAATTCTTTGAATTATTTCTGCGTACCTTGGCTTCTACCTTTTGGATATTAAGAGTTTCTGAATTTTTTTATTATTAAATGCTTGATATCCTATTACTTAATATATTTGGAACTTGGAATTAACCAGGTCTAATTCCTAAAACTGAAGCAGGAAAGTGGGATCGAGAAGCCCATTGTTGCTTTCATTGCTGGACTTACTGCTCTACCTTGTCGACGGATGGGTCGAGTTAATTGGTAATTCTGGTAACATTTTGTTGACACATAAAAATTTGGCCCAAATCGAACGGCTCAAAGAATGAAACCCAATGGGAGGATCCCCAAATCAGATAGCCCAAAAAATGAAGCCCAATCAGACAATTCAGGATGAAGGCCCAAATAGGGAAGCCCAGGAACGCGGTAACACCATCGCCCAATCTTGCAAATTGCCCAGGATCTGAGCGAATGGAGTGACATGCAGTCGCCCAGAACTGCTACTCTATTCTCGCCCAAACCCTTTCGAGTCGCCCAAGGTCTTAGCAAACATGAAGTGTTGTGGTTATCAAGAAGCGCAGTTATCAAAGCAGTTATTAAGCAGCCCTATCACGTTCCACAATTCAAGGAATTCAATCGAAAACGGTTGAACGACAAAGAGTAATAGCAGCAGTTAAAAAAAGCAGTTCCATGACAAGTTGGTCATTACGAGGAAAGTGGGCAGTTATAGAAGATCAAGCAGTTTTTAGGCGATTGATCACAAAGAGATCATCCAGGGAGTATAAAAGGAAGAAAAGACATAGAACAAAGGACCCGAATCAAAAAACTCTCGAACAAAGAACATGTAATTTTAAATTTCTTAATTTAGATTTAAACACTTCTTTCAGTAACTCGTGTGCTTGCACTCCTTAGAGGCATTCTATTTTTACTTTCCGATTGTAAAGACATCGCCAATAAAGAACACCCTTTTTTGGGACTTTGTCTCAAGAGGTTTGTCCCTTACACAATCGTCTGATCCCTTTTTAATTGTTAGCGACGAACACGCGCGAAACAATTTGGCACGCCCAGTGGGACAGTGGTGTTTGGTATTGAAAATACAAAAGGTGAAACAATATGCCTCAGAGATCCAATAAGGAAGCAGCAAGTGAGGGAGGAGTCCAGTCTGTGATCGAGCGATATGAGGAGCAGCATGCCTCTCCACGAACAGATGGACAGAATTAGAACAGTCGTTACGAACCAATGACAGAGTTGAGTTCTCGAACCATGCGTGCACTACTTGGAGAACTCACACAAGATATCGTTGAACATGTAAATCTTTGAAGTATTTATAATATAGAAAGATTTACCCAAAATGAGAATGCACATTATGACAACATGGCCAAACAACTAAACACTTTGAATGAAATAATGAATAAGTTAGTAGGCCAAATATGTCAACCGGTTATACCTCTTGCAAATCACTTTCAAACTAGGACAATTGTGAGACATAATCCCTCAACCCTAAATCCAAATCAAGGGATAGAACCACTTTATGGTCCCTCTACTTCAAACCAAGGGGGTGGTGCAGTGCCAAATCAGAACAATAGTAGTGGTGCGCCTAACTTGGGGGGTAATCCAAATGTAAGAGATAATGTCCTAAACAATGGACAGAATACCTCACGTGTTAATGAGGGAATAGATGTCCAGGCTAATGGTAATGGCCCTAATCATGGTAATTTTATTGCCAATCAAGGACCAAACATCTGGCCTCATGCAAATCAACCGGTTAACCAACCTGTAGGAATTCCATATGACCCCAACGTCATGTTGAAGAATCAGATTATGGAAATCGTACAGGATCAGATGGCTTTTGGGGTGCGTCCTATCATTAGGCCGACTTACACAAAGCCATATCCTGATTGGGTAGACCAAGCATATCCATGGCCTAGAGGGTATAAAGTGCCAGAATTCTCACTGTTTACCGGTTTAGGAGAGGTGTCTACTCTAGAACACATAGGGCGATTCACATTGCAAAGTGGTGATGTAACTGATTACCATAAAATGAGGCTTTTCCCTAGTTCATTAACAAGAGTAACTTTCTCCTGGTTCATCAACTTGCCAGCGAACTCTGTTCAAACATGACAACAATTGGAACAATTATTCCACGCTCAGTTTTATAAAACTGAGTCTGAAGTCACTTTGACTGATTTGGCGAATCTACGTCAAATGCCAAACGAATGGGCAGAAAGTTTTCTCCAAAGGTTCAAGACAGCAAGAAGCAAGTGTTTTGTACCTCTGCCTGAAAAAGAATTTGTCAAAATCGCTCAGGGCTGTTTGAGCTTTGATTTAAAAAAGAAATTCCAAGACAAGGAATTTCCCAACCTTTTCCAGTTGAGTGCGAATGTGATTAGGTATGAACGACTGATAAGAGAAGAAGAGCAGATGAAAAATTCTAGTAAAGGGACTTATTACAAAGACCCAAATTTTGACGTTCATACCATCAGCGACGAGTCATACGATCAAGCCGAAATGTGTTTGGCCGAATTGGTCAAAGGAGACACGTATACTTGTCCTATAATGGCTAAGCCTAGACCATCGGGCAAGGATGAGCCTATGAAAGATGAAAACATAAAAGTTAGAACGTTCTCGTTCGATGTAACCAAAGCTGACCTTATATTTGATAAATTATATAGGGATAAGCAGATAAAGCTGAGCGATAAGTATAAATTGACAAACCCTGAACAAATTAAGGGTAAAAAATATTGTAAGTGGCATAATGAATGGTCACATTTGACTAACAATTATTTGGTTTTTTGCCATGTATTGCAGGATGCCATTGAATCAGGACGAATTACGTTCGACGATAAGAAGAAGATGGCAGTGGATGAAAATCCTTTTCCACAGCCACTTGGAGTGAACATGGTGACGTCTGGTTTCAAAAACAAGTTGCCAAAATTCAAGTTGGTCATAGATGATGGAGAAGAGGACCCTGGATCACATCCCAGTGTCTTTGAACGAATCAAGGGGAAAGAGCAAAAAAAGGATGAAGACGTCCTGTGTGCAAGATGTAAAAGAGAAGTGAGTGGGAACACGGAGAAACCAGGGATATGGCAGCATCCCCATCGCCCTACTTTCTTCCCAAACACTCAGCCTGGTAGAGGGCGAGGTACATCATTCTATAGAGGACCGCCTTTTAAGAGGCAGTTCAGGCCAGTAGATAATGGGAGAACATTCAGGCCGCAATCTCGCCGGCCAAATGTATGGCATTCGTTCCAATATAATGCAGGAAGGACAATACCCTTCGATGAGATGACTAGAACCCAACAAAGGCGTTTCCAATGAAACTATGGATGAATGATGAGGCAGCAACAGGGAGTGCCACATCCTAAAGCGCCTAAACTACTCAAGGTAGCCAATCAAAATGTTCTCAAAGATAGTGAAGAGACCGGTACAGATGAATCAATGAGAGAACTGCCAGAAACTTCTTCTGGGAGATCAAAGTTTGAGCGAGACAGAAGGGATGGAGAAGATCCAGATCAACCCCTTACTATCCAATTCGGTACGTTACCTCCTGTCGTGGCTAATAATTACTTACTAGCCAATGAATTCAAGAATAAAGAAAAAGAAGAAGAAGAAATGGAGGACAACGAAGGAGAGGCTTGCGCGCTGGAATGTGAAGAAGGCCAGACTTCTAGAGAGGCCTACAATGATGAAGAAGACGATGGGATGACAGACATCGAAGAAGAAATCGACCTAGAAGCAGAAAGAAGAAGGAGAGGAGTATCGCACAACACTCTGTTGAAACAACTACATCGAGAGGGGGTTCGCGAAGTAGACTTGTTGGGAGAACCATCTGGGCGTCCTTTCGATTTCTACGAACTGTACGGGACGTCCAAAAGGAAGAGGAGAGTGCCTCACTCTGAAAAGTATGGATCACCTTCAAGAATAATGCTCCCTCCCACGGTTGGGTAACTAATGAGGAAGCATTAGAAAACAGTAAGGGGGAAATTCAGGAGACAGAGGCTCAGTATGATATGCTGCACGTCGACTTATCACAGAGGGATAATTCGACAGAAAACAAGCAGGAAGTAGAAATAGAGGCTGTCAAAAAGGTTATTTTTAAATGGCCAGCCATGAAATTGACTAAACACTTGAGGCCATTGTACGTTAAAGCTCTAGTTAACGGCATCCCTGTGGTAAAAGTGCTTGTCGACAATGGAGCAGCTATAAACACCATTCCATCTAGGATGATTAGGAAATTTGCAAAGACAGAGGGTGACATGATTCCAACAGAAGTCATCCTTACGAGTTTTAATGGAGGAGCAACTTCAGTTAAGAGAGTTATGCCCTTAGACATAACTATAGGGACAACTACTAGGACCACAGTCTTCTTTGTAATAGATGATCCAACTAGTTACAATGTGTTACTAGGAAGAGATTGGATATACGGAAGTCTATGTATACCCTCATCGCTCCATCAATGCCTGATTTTTTGGAATAACAAGGGCGAAACAGAGGTGGTACAGGCCGATCATAGGCCTTTTGTCGCAGAAGCAAACTCGGTGGAAAATTTCATGTACGAAGGAAACTATGGACCTGTCAGGATAGTACAAGATGGGGAAGAAACCTAAGTTGTCGTGCAAAGTGAATAGCCATTTTCAGTGGACGCACTCACTGAAATGTTCAGACAGATGAGGCCAGATATAGTGGCCCTAGAAGAGCCAGTAATTGGCAAAAGAATAATTAAGGAGTCTTGAATGAGTTCTAAGCAACAAGAGCAAACGACCGATATTCAGGCCTTCAAAGCCAAATTAATGGCTTTCAATAAGGAATGCAATGACAAGGCGAAAGAAGAGACAGCTCTGAAAGCGCTGAAAGACAAATTAGCAGTATTCGAGTTAGAACAAAGTATTGGCCGAGAAGTCAACAAGGTAGACTGTTTAGAAGAAGAAGTACGTACAAGGGAGCTGGACGACGAAGTGATGCGGATCATCAAACCTGGATACGCTCAAACACAAGACCCTCTGATCAAAGTAAATATTGGCAATGAAGGAGAAGATCCTCCAACTTTCATCAGCCCGATGCTCGATCAAGAGGTTAGTGATAAATTAATCGCTTTGCTAAAGGAGTATAAAGATTGTTTTGCTTGGGAATATGAACAAATGCCTGGTTTAGATAGAGACTTGGTGGAACATAGGTTACCAACTAAGCCTAATTTTAAACCTCATAGGCAGCCTCCTAGACATTTTGCTCCTAATGTACTCCTTGAGATTAAGAAAGAGATAGAGAGATTATTGAAAGTAGGCTTTATTAGAACAGCCAGATATGTCGAATGGTTGTCCAATATCGTGCCAGTACTAAAAAAGAATGGTAAATTAAGGGTGTGCATAGACTTTAGAAATTTAAACATAGCTACACCCAAAGATGAGTATCCAATACCCACGGTGGATTCTTTAGTAGACTCAACTGCCGGACACGTCATGTATTCTTTCATGGATGGGTATTCAGGATACAATCAAATCTATATAGCTGAAGAAGACATACACAAAACTGCCTTTAGATGCCCTGGGTCTCTAGGATGTTTTGAATGGGTGGTCATGCCTTTCGGTCTAAAAAATGCAGGAGCAACTTATCAAAGGGCAATGAATTTAATCTTTCATGATATGATAGGCAAGTTTGTTGAAGTGTATGTAGATGACATAGTGGTCAAATCCATTAAAGAAGAGGACCATTTTGAACAGTTAAGATGTTCATTTGAGCGAATGAAACAATATAAACTAAAGTTGAATCCCTTGAAATGTGCATTTGGTGTTAATGTAGGGAACTTTCTTGGTTTTTTGGTACACAAAAGAGGGATTGAACTTGATAAAAATAAAGCGAAGGTCATTTTAGAGGCCAAACCACCTAGCAACAAAAAAGAATTGCAAAGGTTTCTAGGCCAAGTAAACTTTTTAAGATGCTTTATTTCTAACTGTGCAAGGCGAACCAAAGTCTTTTCGCAGCTCTTAAAGCTGAAAAATCAGGACTAATTCATCTAGAAAGAAGAACATCAAAAGGTTTTTGAAAGTCTGAAGACATATTTATCAAATCCACCAGTGTTGGTGTCACCAATCCAAGGACGGCCAATGAAAGTGTACGTATCGGCTGAGAAATAATCAATAGCTGGAATGGTCGCACAGGAAGACCAATTTGGTGAAAAAATGGCAATTTACTACTTAAGTAGACGGTTAACAAAATGTGAATGTAATTACTTTGCTATCGAAAAATTATGTCTTGCATTGTATTTCACATGTACAAAATTAAGGGCTTATTTACGGCTCGTAACCATTTATTTAATTTCTAAAGTAAATTTAGTTAAGTATATGTTCTCGTGCCCTATTTTACACCAAAGGGTAGGCCTTTGGACATTAGCTTTATCAGAATTCGAGATACAATATATACCTCAAAAGGCAGTCAAAAATCAGGCTTTGGCTAACTTTCTAGCCGATCATCCATGCCTTGACATGCCCGAAGAAATTGAATTAGAAATCAATTCGTTCGAGTTAAAACCTTGAATGTTGTATTTCGATGGGTCAAAAACCTTTAAAGATACAGGAGTAGGAGTAGCATTGATTAATCCTTTAGGGATTTGCTACAAGTTTGCATTCACTTTAGACAGGATGTGCACCAACAATCAGGCCGAATATGAAGCCTTAATCGTAGGCCTAGAACTAATGATAGAAATGGGAGTAAAAAATGTGATCGTTAGGGGCGATTCTCAATTGGTAATTCACCAATTGATTGGTGATTTTAAATGCCAAAGTGATTCCATTATAAGTCAATATGAGATCGCCCAAGAATTGTTAGAAGAATTCGGCCAAGTAGAACTTCAATGCGTTAATAGGATATATAACAACGTGGCAAATGAGTTGGCCCAAATGGCCTCAGGGTACTCAAAGGTTTTGAATTGGAAGTCTACTTGTGAGTATAGAACCATATTGCCCGTAACCCAAAGAAGGACGAGAAGGATTGAACTTCACTGCATACAAGATGAAGATGCAATGGATAAGAGAACAGAGATTAAAAGGTTCCTTAAAGGACCTAATGAAGGGATTAGTAGGAAAATGAAGCTGTGTTTGCTGAACTATACACTAATAGATGAAGAATTGTTCAAGAAACGCTCTGATGGTGTATTGCTAGAGTGTGTAAGTTTGTAAGAAGCCATGACGATCATGGCTGAGGTGCACGAAGGGATATGTGGAGCTCATCAAGCTGGCCAAAGAATGAGATGGTTAATTATTAGAAGTGGCTATTTTTGGCCAAAGATGGGAGAATTATGCGTTCAGTATGCAAAGAGTTATTTAGCATGCCAAAAGCATGGTCCAATACAAAGGGCGCCAGCACGAGAGATGGTACCTATTATTAAACCTTGGCCGTTCAAGGATTAGGCGATAGACCTGATAGGGAAGATTTATCCCCCATCGTCCAAGCAACATACTTTTGTTATAGTTGCAACCGACTATTTCACCAAGTGGGTAGAGGCGGTACCTTTGAAAGAGATCACCCAAAAGAATGTCATAGAGTTTATCCGTGATCACATCATTTATAGGTTTGGAATTCCACAAACGTTGATGGTAGATCACGGAACATCTTTGAATGGGGATCAAATAACAAATTTTTGAGCGAGTTTAGGATTAAATTAGTAAACTCCACACCATATTACGCTCAATCCAACGAACAAGCAGAATCTTCTAATAAGATTCTAAAAAATATAATCAGAAAGATGATAGATGAAAATGCCAGAAATTGGCACGAATGTCTGAATAAGGCCTTATGGGCTTATAGAACATCACCTCGGTCAAGTACCAAAATTACTCATTTCCAACTTACTTATGGACAGGAAGCCGTTTTGCCTATGGAAATCAACGTGCAATCGATTAGAGTGTGCTTACAACATAAGTTAAATGATGATGAGTACACCGAATCACTAGTTCAAAATTTATTGGGGTTGGACGAATTAAAGTTGGACGTCTTAGATAGATTGCAAGTTCAAAAACAAAGAATGGCTAAGTTTTATAATAAAAAAATCATAGCCAAGTCGTTCAGCCTGGGCGAATTAGTTTGGAAGACGATACTCCCTTTGGATAGCAAGGATCCAAAGTATGGAAAATGGTCGCCCAATTGGGAAGGACCATACAAAGTAAACAGTGTGTTGCCCAATGGAGCATATCATTTGGAAGATTTAGATGGCACCAAGCACGTGAGATTCATTAACGGTAAATATTTGAAAAAATATGTTCCTTCTTTATGGGAATGTGAACAGATAAAAGCATAATCAAAACATGTTGAACATTTAAGGATAACGAGGTCAGAGTGAAATACGTCCAAATAAAGTCATTTATTATCAAACGTTCATTACAAAAATACAAAATACAAATAATGGATGCTCTACAAACTACAATTAAAAGTAAGCTAATCTCCCGGTCGATTGCCGAGTAAGAGGGTGGACTGGCCTCGTACCGCATTCTTAAATGCATCTCTGCAATGGCGGGCAAAGAGGCTGAGAAGCACTCTCAGCAAACAAGGTGGCCCGCAAGCATCCCAAAAATTGTCTTCTATCATCGAACCCCTTGTAAAGAACAAAGAGATGATATCAAGACAAGTAGTAAAATGGACGGACCAAACAATCCATCTTTATAGAAGACGAAGGTTTTAGATTGATTGTCAGAATGCCAAACAATGGCAGCAAATTGGTTTTGAAGAAGAGAATGAAAATGAAGATGGAAAGTGCGAAGCATACGTGCATTTATAGGGGGGTGGAGATGAAGAGACAGAATATGAGCAGCCACATTCTGCCTAGTAAATGGAATTAAGTAGCCCAAAGTTTTGGGAAAAGAGGTGAAAATATCAAGAGAAAATGTGCAAAATTTTTAGCACAAAGCAGCTGAATGCTTGAAGGATTGGCGATTAAAAGACAAACGTCAAATAAATGTACAAGAAGTTAACGTAGATGTTCATTAATGATGTACAAGGTTACAAAGGGAAAGTTAAATACGAAATTACAAAAAGAAAAAGTTAAGGCATTATATGTCTTAATTACAATCCGCCCCATACCGAACAAATTCTTTCCCTAAGTTTTTCCCAGTCCTCGTTCTGCCGAGAGGAATTGATGTTCAATTCGGCCACGACATCATCATCAACTTCCAATTTCTTGTACTGCTCGATCAAGGACTTAGTTCGCTCAATTTCTTGGGAGGCGTTACGCTTTTTCGCAGCCATTCTCGCCTTGCAGTCGTCCATTTTGGCCTGAAGTTCCTTCATCTGAGTAGCCAAACTAACCATCAAAGAGTCTTCAATCATGACTTCGGAAGAGATTTCTTTCAACTCGTCCTCAGTTTTGTTGATCTCCTGAAGCAAAGACTCTTTTTCAGATACGGCGCGAAGATATTGAGTACTTTTGACCTTCAGTTCAACATTCTTGGCCAGCAAGGAGAGGACCTCAGAATGGATAACTTTCAACGTCGCTTTAAAATCAGCAGAAAGATTGAGCGACGGAAGTGTCAGTGCTTGCTCTAACTTCGCATTCAAATGCTCAAGCTTATCCTTATGGCTGACAGCACTAGCCTTACCAATGTCCATATCCATGAAGGACACATACTCAAATATCGACTGCTTGAGGAACTTCATATCTTCCTCTGAAAAAGTAGCAGGACGACCAGATGGATCAGAGCGAGATGTCTTGACTTGCCCCCAGGAAGCGAACAAGTCTTGGATGAAACACACAATCTTATCAGCATCCTGCAAAGAAAATTGCCAATACTGAAGATTCTCACTACAACGAACAAGATGGAAATAAAAGTGAAGCAAAGATTACCTCATCAATAATCTTAGAAGATGGCATATCCTCGGCCAAGTCCGCCACCTATGGCTCCACCATTCGCGAGGACTTTCCCTTGTCTGAGCGAGAAGATGTTGCCACAATGGGCAGACTCATAGGAACATCTGCAGAACTCAAAAGCAATAAATCAGAAACCAAGAGCACAAGCAAAGGAAAAGCATCAAAAAACTGAATTACCTTCTGCTTCGATGTTTGGGGGGTTGACACCCTGGGAAGAAGGTGGCTCATCCATTGGTTGTGATGATGATTCTGGGACTGAAGATATCTCTTTAAGCGTAGTCCCTTCATCAGCTAGTTTGGATGAAGCAGCCTCAGCGGAGGATGATGGAGCAGGAGCTGCCGATACCAAAGCCTTTAGAGGAGAGGCTGAACTTTTCTGAGAAGTCCAAATAAATCATCAACACACAGAAAAGTTTCAAGTATGGAAAAGTATGCTTGTGAGTAAACCAATTTAATTACCTTCCTCCTGATGATAAGAGGGGTATCATCATCATCATCAACATCATCCTCCAGAATGGGAGATGCTGAGGCTGGCCGTTTGCGGCTCGGGGCACTTTTGGCTGCAGTAGGCTTGGCAGGGAGAGAAGAAGATGGACGAGCAGACTGTTTAGCGCGACGAGGAGGAAAAGGACTCCGGATGGACAAAGGAGTGACTAAAACAGGAGGAGGGGAAGAAATGCTCGACTGGTCCAGTGAATGAAAGGCACGATTGGCATCAGTCGCAAACAATCTGCGCTTCACTGACGGTCAGAGCTGTTCAAAAAGGGGATGGATGTCATGGCTAGAATTGAAGGGGGCTAATGAAAAATGGCTCGTCAAAAGAAGATTGCGAGCATTTATAACCTCTGCCTCCGCCTTATTAATAATATTGAAGTGGTCTGTCAAGTTCCTTGAATAGCAAGGAGGAACAGGCCAGGTTTGGCCGAAACCAAGTTGGCGAGCAAAAAATTGGGAAGCATATATTTCTACCCCTGCCTTGGCGTTGGTCCCAGTCAAAATATCATGAAATAACTCCCTCTCGGTTAAAAACTGGATCCAAATGAGCAGAGAGGTGCTCGCGCTGTCTATAGTGGAGGGAGGATGCACATAGTCTGGAGTCAAAAAGGGAGGAAAAAGAAAGAAGGAAGGGATGGAATCCAAAGAATAAAAGAATGAAAAAATGTCCCTCCTAGACATATTTACAGGAGCTAGGGGCTCAATGGCTAGCCCATAGCAGCTAGCAGAAGGACGAGAAATTGATGAAGCACCAAACAATGGAAAATAGGATCTCAACCACATTTGAGTAAACTAAAGAGGTCCACTGCCAGTGGGAGATGCACCATTCTTCAATTGAGTTTGAAGAGAAGCCATGCCTCTATAGAGGGCAGCAAAAAAAAAAAAAGAACATAAATTCAGAGGCCTGCCACACGCCAATTCGTGCGTTATGGGTAAATAGCTCAGGGAGGGCTTTATGCTTGGCACACACAAAACATATTTACAAAGCCAAACCAGAAGAAAGGCCACTCGCTCAGTATGGGAAGGCTCAACGCTCGAATGGTTATGAAGGGTTTGCAGGCTTGAATAAGACTCGGTGAGGGTTTTACCAAACTTTGGGACGCCACCAAAAATCAAGATACCAGGAAAAATGGTATCGCCCAAAGGTGGCAGATTCACTAGGGCCCCAACATCCCTTAAAGTAATAGACATGGGGCCAAGAGGGAAAACAAAGGTACAATATTCAGAAGACCAAAAACTTAAAGCGATCGAAAAAAGTGCTGAATCAAAAGTAGGGGGTTGAAGAGAGATTTCTAGCAAATCAAAAATCCTAGCATTATCAAAAAGCGCCTTAGTAGGACCATGGTCCACAAGGCGAGCATGCCACCTACGGAAAACTACGTCAGATTTGGGCCAAGTGCGAATACCTCTTTCGCGAAGTGGCCCCAGCGGCAGAGAGTTTAGAAATGGAGGGCCTTGAGTACAAGGAAACAGCTGGCCCACCACTGCTTGTTCGACTGCCTCTGCATTGTTGAAGAAAGGACCTAGGTAGAACTTATTGAGTTCGACATTGGCGGATGCGAGAAAGTTCGGAGTTATGTATGGACGATTAAGGAGTTTCTAAAAGTTATCAAAACTAAAGGAGTCTCCATATTGAGATTGTGAAGTAGCCATTAAGGACGAAACGGAGTTTTTCAGAGTTACGTAGTAGGGAAACAAAGAGATGAACAGTAAATTGTGGGAGAGAAATGCGAAAAAGTGAGGCATGACTTAATGGTGCAATGAAATGGCGTATTTGGGGGGTTATTAGGGTTTGCAAAACGTCGCACGTTTTCAAAGCTATAGAAGAAAACAATGATTGAAATTCTTGGAAATTTCGAATGCTACTGGAAACACAAAGGTGAATATGGCAAAATTTAATAATTGATATTAATTCTGCCATATTGGGGGGTAATTGTTTCAGCCCAAATCGAACGGCCCAAGAAATGAAGCCCAATGGGAGGATCCCCAAATCAGATAGCCCAAAGAATGAAGCCCAATCAGATAATTCAGGATGAAGGTCCAAATAGGGAAACCCAGGAACGCGGTAACACAATCGCCCAAGCTTGCAAATTGCCCAGGATCTGAGCGAATGGAGTGCCATGCAGTTGCCCAGAACTGCTACTCTATTCTCGCCCAAACCTTTGAGTCGCCCAAGGTCTTAGCAAACATGAAGTATTGTGGTTATCAAGAAGCGCAGTTATCAAAGTAGTTATTAAGCAGCCCTATCACGTTCCACGATTCAAGGAATTCAATCGAAAACGGTTGAACGACGAAAAGTAATGACAGCAGTTAAAAAAGGCAGTTCCATGACAAGTTGGCCATTACGAGGAAAGTGGGCAGTTATAGAACGATCAATCAGTTTTTAGGCGGTTGATCACAAAGAGATCATCTAGGGAGTATAAAAGGAAGAAAAGACATAGAGCAAAGGACCCGAATCAAAAAACTCTCGAACAGAGAACATGTAATTTTAAATTTCTTAGTTTAGATTTAAACACTTCTTTCAGTAACTCGTGTGCTTGCGCCTCTTGGAGACATTCTGTTTTTACTTTCGGATTGTAAAGACATCGCCAATAAAGAACACCCCTTTTTAGGACTTTGTCTCAAGAGGTTTGTCCCTTACACAATCGTCTGATCCCTTTTTAATTGTTAGCGACAAACCCGCGCGAAACACATCTATTTTATAAAAGGTTGTCATGTAACAAATTCCATGTTTCTGCACCTTATAAATATTTTTTTCTTTTACTGGCATAGAAAGGTTGTCGTGTAACAAATTTCCTTTTAAAGTTTTATGATATTAGTGTAATGACATTATGATATTATCAGTAATTAAGGTTGTATTGACTTAGGTCAATGACTACATATCGAGTACCATTTATTGTTGTCTTTACATATTTCCCATCTAATTGTAGAAACTATTTGTGGTTCTCATTACAAATTTGTGTGTTTTGCATGAGGGGTTAACGAAGTTGCTGTAGCTTGTGGTGGTGAAGGATGATATGGGGGAGGAGGATTCGTCTTCGTTTCGGTACACGCGTTCCTAGAAGTGGTGGAGCAGATCATAATGGTAATCAACCTTGTGATCTTTATGTTATAATCAAGGTTACTTCATTTGTCCCTTTGTCTTTAATGCCATTGTTTTTGTACAATTTATAGTTTGGATAGTTTATTGTAGTGTCGAGTTTTATAGAGGATGCAATAGAAACTCTTTAATCCCTATGCCTTTTTAGTTAGATAGTGTTGTATCACATTTTAATGTTCAAGTGTATTGATTAAAAAATTTGTTATGAAATTATCCATTTTTATGCAATTCCAAATTTTTTCACAAAGTGTCATTTACAATTTTGCAAGTCAATTTTCATCAATTGGTAAAAGATAAAAAATGAAAAAATAAAAATCTCTACGGTAATGGTCAAAAAAATGTTGCAAAAAATTGGCTTTTGCAACGTTGAATTGCAAAAGATGCTTTTGCAATATATAAAAAACATTGCAAAAGCCAGTTTTTTTCAACGTTTAATAAACGTTACAACGTTTATTAAACGTTGCAAAAGACTACATTGAATAAACTTTGCAAAAGACTGATTTTTGCAACGCTGAATAAATGCTGCAAAAACTCTTCCCTCAATAGCAACGTCAACCTTCACAACACACGGTAAAATGCTGCAATAGCCTTTTATTGGTGTAGTGGAGTTCAAGGTCTGGAAAGTAAAACAATGATGCAATGCTAAAAATTATTTGAACCACCATAAAGAATCATGTTGTAGAGTCTAGCCAAAGACTTTAAATTAAGCACTTCTTACCATTTTATTTATTATACATTTTGTAGTTGCATTACACATAGTCTATTAAGGTGCATTAGTCTTATACATGTTTCTGTTTCAATAAGATGATCATTATATCTATAATAAGCTTATTAAAATAAAATCATATGTTGGAGTGAAAAATAGTAGAAAATACATGTGGCACATCTTTCAAGGCTCTAGGGGAATTGGAAAAAAAAATAAAAGAAAAGAAGAGAGAGACTATTTATCATACATAGTACACTGCATTATAACTTTTTAATCTATTTTTTACTATTATAATCGTCTTTTTCTTTCAAAGGTACAGAGACATTGAATGGGGAAGCTTAACAAGCTGAAGAATGGAATGACATGATCTAAAAAGCCAATATCGGATACAAAAATCTAGGGATTATCTTCTTCCTTTCTTTTCCACCCTTTTAGTAATAGATTATACTTTAAGACATTGAGCACAATGTCTACTTTAAGTTTGGATGTGGAAAAAACATTGAGTTTTTAGTTTAATTATTCTTATGTGATTCTGTGTTTCTACTTCTTTATTATGTATATTAAAAAAATTGAAAATTTTGATTTTTTTTTAATTTCAAAAATATTTTATTGTTTATTGTGTACTCGTGTGGGTTAGGTAGTTTTGTTGGTGAATATATTTGGAATTATGTGTTAATTTATGAACTATGGATATTTTACATGTTTAAATTGATTGATTCTTATACATGTAAAACTTACTACTATTTTATTTGCGCACATGAATTAAGTTTAGCAATATAAAGTAATGGGTTGATTCATATGCTTGAGAGGTTGAAATAGTAGAATTTATATGCTAAATCCAAAAATTATTACGATTTACAACCTTCAACAAAATTTAGAATAGTTTGTGGATGATTTACCTGTTGTGGGAGATATGGATATAAATGGGGATTCCACGTGTGTGAATTCCTGTGTAGATTGTATAGGGCCAATATGATGAAAATTAGGTGAAAATATTAAATTAGGAGTCAATTGTTTTAGAATGAGTGTTTAATGAGGGCATTTCACTAATCATGACAAAAAAGGAGGAAAAAAAAGAGGGGAAAAACTATTTCATTATAAAATGTCTCATCGTAACCTTTATAACTCAAGTAATTAAGTTTGTATGGGTATCTAAGAACTTAGTACCCTATGATCATCTGATTTGGGAGTTATCGGCCTAATGCTTGCTACAATAGTGATTAAAAAAATTTAATGGAGAGACATCTATACACAAGGTAAAATAAAAAATAAAATCCTGTATTTACGTACTACATGCA
Organism: Olea europaea var. sylvestris; assembly: GCF_002742605.1. Classification (NCBI taxonomy): domain Eukaryota; kingdom Viridiplantae; phylum Streptophyta; class Magnoliopsida; order Lamiales; family Oleaceae; genus Olea; species Olea europaea. The sequence continues at coordinate 20,386 of NW_019240398.1, forward strand.
TTGATTGAGTCTCAAACACTTATTTGAGAAGATTAGATATTTGATAATGGATTATTAGCCTAGTTGAGTTTTAGAGGTTGAAACAATCAAAATTTGGATAATCCTTATTTATTGAAGTATTGATGCAATTAGTCAGACCCATCTAAACTAGAGAGGGTGTGGAATTAGTATAAAGATTCAAATTTAAATCACATACTAAGAAAAGAGTAAAAAAGAATACGTTTGCAGTGTGTGAATTTCATGAGTGACAAAAGTGAAAATTTTGATTATTGAGGGTTCGGGAATTGAAAAAACTTGTGAATTTATAGTGTTTTACTTGATTCTTCATACACTCACACATCAATTTTGCATTGAAAAAATAGATATTGATTTTTTTAATGCGATCTTGAAATTGTTTATAGATTTAATACAATGATTCCGATCCTGAAACAAAAAGGCAGTTCATCTAACCAAAATTTTTTGCATGTTTGTGTGTTTGTCAAGCTAAATTATGGTTTTTAGGACAAGCAAAAGTTTAAATTTGGGGATGTTTGATAAGTATATTTTATACACTTATTTAGATATAAAAATATAGACATTTAATATTTTTTTTTGAACAATTATAGCCTAATTTATTGTATATTTCATTTATTAGGTGAAAAAGAACAAGATCCAAAGTTTGGAAACTAAAGTGTACATATTCAAAAGTTGTGTAGGACCTCACGATGAAGATTCGAGAATACTAAGGGTCAATTGGATGCAATTAGAAGATAAAATGAGAGAAATATGACTAAAATATTTTCACAAATCAATTTTCAACCATAAAAGAATGTTATAGATTTTTATTTGGAGATTGAGACTCATTTTTGGCCTAGTAAACATTTAAATTAGAAAAGAGCTATTGCTCGTAAAATTGTAGCACTTTGAGTTATCTTTACAATTGAATTTGAATTGCCTCAACCAGATATTAAGAGAGAAAGTTATAATAAAAAAATATTAAATAAGGTATAGTGCTGAATTTTTCCTAAGACGAGCCACCCACAATGTCTTCGGGCACAGCCTGATATGTCTAGGGCACAAATTTTTTGCCCATTTAAAGTCCATAAAATCTTCAAATTTTGAAAAACGTTAAGGGAAGTATAAATACAAGAATAAAGGCACTCTTGAAGACTTCCACACATTCAGAGACAAAAATCACAACTTGGAGAATTAGATAGCAAAATTAAAGGAGAAAAACAAGAAATCAAGGATTTGGAATTAAAAAAAAAAAAAAAAAAAGGAACTTGGTGCAAGATTCATCCACTTTTTACATCTCAATTCAAAACCCCATGATGTACTCAATACAATTTTTTTCCTTCTATTATTATGAATATCTAAACTCTTTATTAGGGCTAAAGTTTATTCAAGATTCTAGTTCTTTAAAAATTTATGTGTTGATTTTATTCATGTATTTAATGTTTTAAGTTACTTGATCAACAATTAAACGATTTTGTGAATCTTTTACGAATCAAGATGTGAGTTTTAGATTTAGATCACATAATAAAATTTGATTATTTAGTACAATATGTATAGACACATTTGCTAATTATTGCGGTCTTATATGAATTCTTAGAACAAATAATCTATTTAACTAAGATTGATTCACATAGAGATATATGGCTGAATTAGTTAAATAGGGTCAATGAGAACTGAATAGGGTAAATTAAATACAATAGAAGAATTCGATCTTTATGTGCAATTTTGATACTTTTATTTAGTAAATATAGTTGAGGATGATTCTTCCACAAGACTTTAACCAAAGGGTAGTAAGACTATTCATTTCTGTCTAATATCTGAACTAGTTCTTCTTCATAGATAAAATTTTCTTTCAATTCTATTGGATGTGATTCCAAAACATGAGACAGATATGAAATATACTTGCAAAGCATGGAATACATCGTAAATTTTGGACGATTTCGTTAGCAAAGTCAATCGATAAGCAACTGGACCAATGCGTTTAATAATCTCATATGGGTCAATATACTTCGGACTCAATTTATCCCATTTACCAAATCTAATGACACCTTTCCATTGTGATAATTACATCAAATTCTAAGTTTCTTCTGCATCTATCACGTTATTCTTCTGTCTATCTTGAGCTATATTTAACTTTTCTTTAATTATTCTTACTTTCTTAACAGTAATATGAATATATTCAGGACCTAAAAACTTTCTTTCGCCCAATTTATCCCAACATACTGGTCTATCGTATAGTGCTTCAAAATGAGCAATTTCTATACTTGAATGATAACTGTTATTATAAGAAAACTCCATTAAAGAAAGAAGAGTATCCCAATTTCCTTTAAACTATAGTACACAAGCTTGTAACATGTCTTCCAATGTCTGAATAGTTCTTTCTAACAATTATATGTTTGTGGATGAAAAGTTGTGTTGAAATGAAGTTTAGCACCCATGGCTTTCTGCAAAATAGGCCAAAATTTAGAAGTGAAACGAAAATCTCTATCTAAAATAATAGATACTAGTATACCATACAAATGACTACCTCATCAACATATATTTTTGCCAGTTTATCTAGCAAGTTAGTAACTTTAATAGGCAAAAATTCAGATAAGAAATCTGTAGTAATGTGTTCCTATTTCCACTCAGGAATAGGCAATGTTTGTAACAATCCTGGTGTTTCCTACGATCTAGTTTAACTTGCTAGCAAATGAAACATCTAGATACAAAACTTAGCTATTTTTCACTTCATTCCATGCCACCAATAGTGTTCTTTGAGTATACGATATATTTTAGTCCTACCTAGATGCATCGCATAAGCTGAACTATGTGTCTCTTCTAAAATTTCTCTCTTCAATTTCGAATCGTCTGGAACACATAATCTGCTTTCCATAACTAAAGCTCCATCATCTCGAATGATATAATCTATATGCTTACTTTTACTGATTTCTTCTTTAATTTGTTCAACGATAGATCTTGAGTTTGAGTTTCTCTAACTGTGTCAATCAAAGTAGGCCTCACTTGAAAGTTGGCAAACAATGTTCCTACACTGGTAACTGACAATTGGACATGTGAAGCTCTGAGTTTACCAAACACGAAAGAACATATTGCATTAGTCTGAGGTATAGGACTCGATGTCTTTCTATTGAGAGCGTCAACAACTACATTAGCGTTCCCTCGATGATAATCAATCTTGCAGTCATAATCTTTTATAAACTCTAATCATATTTTTTGTCTCAAGTTCAACTCTTTCTAATCAAAGATATACTTTAAACTTTCATGAGTTGTATATATCTGACATCTCTCGCCATATAAGTAATGTCTCCAAATCTTCAAGGCTAGGACAACTGCAGCTAGCTCCAAGTCATGTGTAGGATAGTTTAGTTCATGTTTCTTTAACTGTCTGGAAACATAGGCTAACGTGAAGCATTATTATATATCACAAACTCTTTACTATGTAAGAAATGGAGTTGACACTAATTGATTTTTCAATTCAAGGAAACTTCTTTCGCAATCTTCATTCCAAACAAATTTAGCATTCGTTTCAAACTGGTCAAAAGAAGAGTAATTTGTGAAAATCCCTCTATAAAATGACCGTAATAACCTGTTAAACCAAGAAAACTTCGTATTTTTGTCACATTAGTAGGCCTTTCCCATTTTACCATTGTCTCAATTTTCTGCGGATCAATATAAATTCCCTCTGCTGATATGACATGTCCCAAAAATACAACTCTATCAAACCAGAATCACATTTACTGAATTTAGCATACAACTGCTTACCACATAGAGTCTACAAAATGATTTTGAGATGCTCTGTGTACTCGTCGTGATCTCAGGAGTACACTAATATATTATCAATGAATACAATCACAAATCTGTCTAAATAACGATGAAACACTCTATTTATCATATCCATAAATGTTGCTGGTGCGTTGGTCAAACCAAATGACATTACAAGAAACTCATAATAACCATACCTTATCCTAAAAGCAATTTTCAAGACATCACTATTCTTGATATTAAGTTGATGATGTCCAGAACGTAAATTGATATTTGAAAGTACCATAGCACCACAAAGTTGATCAAATAGATCATCAATACATGGCAAAGGATATTTATTGCGATGGTCACTTTGTTCAGTTATCTGTAATCTATACACAATCGCATGGTGCCATATTTCTTCTTCGCAAACAAAACGGGTGCTCCTCACAGAGATACACTAGGTCTGATGAAGCCCTTGTCTACCAACTCTTGCAACTGAACCTTTAGCTCTTTCAATTCTGCTAGAGCCATCCTATACGGTGCTCGTAAAATAGGTACAGTTCCCGGAATTAGATCTATGGTGACCTTGATATCTTTATCTGATGGTAAACTTGGTAGTTCTTAGGAAAATACATCAGGAAAGCCTCTAACCACTGGATGTCTTTGAGTTTTAGTTTGCTAGCATCCGTATCAATCACATGAGCTAAATATGCATAGCAGCCCTTATTAGCATCAATAGCGAAAATCACACAAGATGGTAAAATTACGTGCTATCCATTGAATCTAACTTTAGGTTGTCCTTGTTGTCTAAGCACAACCTCCTTTCGAAAGCAATCAACTAAGGCTCAATTTGTAGCTAGAAAGTTCATACCTAAAATAACATTGAAATCATGTATGTCAAGAGGTATCAAATTTGCCTATGGCTCGTGCTTCTTTACCTTAATCTCATAATCTCGATATATACCGTCGGCTAAAAGTGACTCACCTACTGGAGCACTCACTACCAAACAACTGCCTAAAAGTTCTGGCTTTTTGTTCTTATATAAGGCAAATGCAAATGAAATAAAAGAATGTGTAGATCCAAAATCAATCAAATTATGAACATCTCTATCAAAAATATAAAGCACACCTACGATAACATCTGGTGACTCCTCTGCTGTCTGCTAAGTCATAGCAAGAACCTTGCACTCGATTTTCGATCTCCTGTATGAGCTTTTGGTTTAGTACCACTACCACTTGCAATGTTGGACTGGGTTGCACTGTTTGTACCTGATTTATTAGCTGAAATATCTCTCTAAGTTTGTTCTATCTTGTACTATCAATATTCTGCTAAGGAAGCATCCTCTGTACCATGCCACTCTCTTGTGATAGAACTGGACAATTCCTTCTAATGTGTTCGCCTTGGCCACAACGATAACAGACAATGCTCCCTTTGAACTTTAAGCACAAACCGAGATGAGGTCTTCCATATAACTGGCAATAAGGAAGTCTAGTACTAGTAGAACTCTCGCCCTCTCTAGAAGTAAATAATCTCTAGGATAAACTCTGAGTATGAGTACGACTAGCCAATGATTGCTGCACAGAACTGCGGCTGAATTTAAGACCCTAACGTCCACATGATTTGGGCTTGAAATGACCTAAACTGGACACATCAGGTCGAAATCCTCTACTATCTCTCTGGGGTGGTCTATATTTAGAAGCACCTACCACTGTCTAACTACTTTTCGTTCTGAACATCGATTGCTCTCTACCAATTGGTCTGTAAAAAATGCTCTTCTCTAATCTCAAAGCTGACTCAACCAATTTGCCAAATTCGTTCTAGCCTGAGGCTATTGCTACCGACCTAATCTCTTCTCTTAGCCCATTTTCAAACTATTTGCATTTATCAATTTCATTGATTACCAGAACTTTAGCATACTTTGGAAGTTCTGCAAGTTATCTTCCCTCGTATGAGCTTCAAAAATTCTTCCTGGTTTGTATCATTATATGAACGAGGGTAATAAACATCATAAAAAAATATGCCAAAAATTTGTCCAAGTGATAATAGATAGGTCTCGACGGATGCTCTGTATTGATTGCCACCAATCATATGCACCCTCATCTAACAAGAAAGTGGCAAGACACAACTTTCGATCATCTGGGCAGCCATAACATCAAATACCCTCTATATCTTGGTCATCCAAGCTTGAGCAATTGCAGGATTAATTATGCCAATGAAAACCTTAGCCCCTAAATTTGTAGTCTCCTCAATATTGAAATCTCTGTTAGTACTATGCATAGCAGAAGCAACGGCAATAGCAATACTTTCAACAACCATAGGATCATTCCTAATCACATTTTCTCGTCCCCATTGTTTAAGAGATTGGTGAACTGATTTATCTACTCTCTCGAACTCTCTGTGTTCATCTTTATTAGGAGCAATATAAGACTAGGGCAACATATCTTGAGGTCTACGAGTTTTGCCACTACGAGACATGACTAACTTACAATTATACATGATATGCTAAACGTCAGAATGTATGAATGTGCAATGTAAAATCATGGACTCTAAAACCATGCTATGACACTAAACTGACACACCTCGCTCAGGAGTAACACTAGTGAACCTAGAACGTGACTTGCACAGATGATGGATACCAACTAAAGGTTGGACCCACCATCAAGGCTACTGCAACTACAATATGCAACTTTTTAGAAATTATTTAAAAAAAATTTCGCATTATCTCCTTTGTAAATAGAACTAACCGACTTGTAATTCAGAATGTACAATTCCCAAAATATAACACAACATAATAGAGATAACATGAAATGTACATATGAATACAAAATACATAGTGAGCCCCATAACCATCTATAGGTGATGCAAAATCACAACCAAACATGAACATGTGTTTCGAAATATTAACTACATGTTCTATGAAGTGAGTCATATTAGCAAACTCGGTCATGTGGTTCTGACTCCAAAATCAAAGCTCAACTACAAAAGATGTCCAGAAACTCAACTGCTACCTAATAAGAAAAAATGTGATAAAATATATGAGTTGATATCTCAGTGAGTGGAGAAGTTCAAAAATGAATATACTTTTTCATTTGTACATTTTTATCAAAAATCAAGTTATTTCATTTAATATTTCACAAGATAACATCATAAGATTATAGCCAAAAAGTGAGACATTCACTTAACGACGTAAAATATCATCTCAAAGTCGTGATATAAACATCATTTTGTAATCATACAATAATCTCATCACATCAAATGTACTGAATAATCCATCACAAATGTACCCTCTTATTGAAATCTGTAATCTGGTCATATAAGTGTAGACTCTCTCTAGGGCTAAGCACTTTGGACACGGGCCTCAAGCCCCCTCAATGAACGAAAGCCGGTCTCAAAGACTTCTCATAATTAATTCTAGAATACGATCAAGACCCTTCAGTGAACTATATGTACACGATTAAGACCACTTCATGCGTCGTCAAGATCCATCAGTGTAGTATGGAACACAACCAAGGTCCCATAGTGAACTAGAAGAAATATATAATCATGTGTACTTTTCTGGCCGTTCTCAATATCACACATGTCCCATGTACCAAATCACAAATTACCTCAAGTAATCTTTAAAATTTCACATGTATCATAATAAAAGAAATTTCCATAATAATAATATAATCGAACACATAAGCCAAAATCAAGTCGATTGGTAAGCTGTCCTGAAGTTCTTATCGCCTCCTGAAATACGATATAATTTTTAGAGTAATAATGAACCATTTTAAGAAATTCTAATAATTAAATAGAGGATACCAAAACTTAATCTTTTTATGTTTAAGCGATTTCTGAAGTTCCTTTAATTACTTGAACTAATTTTTCTTTCATTTAACTTAATTACATAGCTTATTATACTTAATTCAATAGTTCCTTTTCAATAAAATCGAATTTAAACTAATAATCTAACAACTCTAAAATTAAACATAACAACACAATAAGTTAGTTTTTACTTACATTTCAAAACTGAGGAATTCAAGCCTAATTGATGCGAACCCGATCAGCAAAGGTTGCAATCGAACCCACAAAATATTGACTCGAACCCAGGAAAGTTCCAAACAACAAAGGTTTGTGGAATTTGACTCAAAATAATGGATTAAACAACTCACATAGCCAATATGACATGTAGACCTTTTAATCACAAAATTAATAAATCAAAAATCCGAAATTTTAAAGATCAATTCGAAAATTAATGAATCAAGAAACCAAAGCAATTACATGAATACCTTGAACCAAGATTACACAACCCACGAATCTCACTTTGATTGGTTAACGCCTCGAGAAATCATCCCGATAAGTTCAATAAATTGTTCGTTGAAGAACAAGAAGAAAGCAAAACTTGCCTCTCAATTAATTCATAATGTCCAAGTCCTTTACAATGATGAATAAAATCCTATTTATATGTAAAAGCTAGAGAATAATTAAATAATTAAAAAAAGGGAATAAAATAATAATAACCTATTTTAAAAGGAAACTAATATGAAAAGATATCAAGAACTGGTTGGAATAGAATTCCAATCAAATTTAGGTAACGTGCGGAACTTGGAAACCTCGGCTTCAGAATTTGTCCATTCGACCGCATGGTTGAGAAGGGTGCGGTCGCATAGGCTAGTTGGAACGCTCCTGTGAATCCCTGCACCATGCTGTGCAGTCACATGGTGCGACCGCGTAGAAGTCCGGTTGGCTTCGTTTTTGCCTTCGTTTTCCTAGCTGCTTGACTTGGTTGCTGCAAGTTAAATTCGCTTCAACTCAATTATCAACCTTGAACTTTGGATTGCAAGCTTCATCCTCTTGTACCCCTTTTCTTGAACCAATATTTTCATAGCTTCGTCGACCCAAATTATGCTTGACTCATGACCTTGGCTCCTTATCAATATACTTCAATTTCTTGCAAGGTCTAGGCGTATCCTGGATCACATCACTAATAGTATGAACCACTAATTTTCTAACAACTTGGGGAATTTCGCCCCTTTTTTCTTCTTCTCCCCTTTTTTCTTCTTTCTTTCCTCTTTTCTCCCTTTTTTTTTTCCTCTCTCTACTTCGTTTTGTGTATTTTTGTGTGACAAATGGATTTAGATGTGAATGATATGCATGTGAACAATCCAATTTTAAAGCCAATTCATCGCCTGGCTTTTTGCTCTCTCTCTCTCTCTCTCTCTCTCTCTCTCTCTCTCTCTCTCTCTCTCTTTTTTAAATGGTATGCCATATTTGATTTTTATTTCCTATTAAATAAGTTATTACATAATGCGAGCCAAAAGAATTAAATTCCATATCATAAAGGCGACAATACAAGTAAATCTCCTTACAAGGAATTCAACTGTCCTTGACCGCTCACATTAATTCTCAAACATAACAGCAATGCTAAAATTGTTCAACAATTTTATAAGACATGTAGTTGGATGAAAGAAACTTTTTTTTTTCCAAAAATACATTAAAGTGGTACTTCAAGTCTAGAATCACAAAATTCAAGTAGTTGAATCTTCCAATTATGGCCAAGGGATAACACCAAAAATTATTTATTTGCAGAATGATTTAACAACGGCAAACATGTATAGAAAAGGGACTCATAGCAATAGCCCCTAATTAGAGGATAATCTACAATACACTTGTTTTAAGAACTTTGGCTCTAGCCCCATTTAATTTCTTTTTCCTTTTTTCTGGGCTATTAATAGCTGGGATTGGGATTTTTAGCGCGTGCAAATTAGTAGAGAAATGGGCTTCTACTTAGGGGTCCATTGTTTAACACTAGAGAACAGCTGAGATTATAACCAAGTGATGCATGCCGCATTATAACTTTCAAACCTTTTTTGCTTTTTTACTCTTATATTTATCTTCTTCTTTCAAAGGTACTGAGATATCGAATGGGGGAAGCTTAACAAGTTGAAGAATGGAATGGCATGATCTAAAAAGCCAATATCAGATAGAAAAATTTGGGGATTGTCTTCTTCCTTCCTTTTCTACCGTTTTTGTACTAGATTATACTTTAAGACATTGAGGACGATGTCTACTTTAAATTTGGAGGTAAAAAAAAAAAAAAACATTGAATTTTTAGTTTTACTGTTCTTATGTGATTGTGTGTTTCTACTTCTTTATTATGTATATTAAAAAAATTGAAAATTTTGATTTTTTTTAAATTTCAAAAAGATTTCATTGTTTATTGTATGCTTGTGTGGGTCAGTTGTATGCTTGTGTGGGTCAGGTAGTCTTGTCGACGAATATATTTGGAATTATGTGTTAATTTATGGACTGTGGATATGTTACATGTTCAAATTGATTGATTCTTATCCATGTAAAACTTAATACTATTTTATTTGCGCAAATCAATTAAATTTAGCATTATAAAGTAATTGGTTGATTCATATGCTTGATAGATTGAAATAATAGAACTTAGATACTAAATCCAAAAATTAAAATGATTTATAACCTTCGACCAAATTTGGAATAGTTTATGGGTGATTTTACTGTTGTGGGAGATATGGATATAAATGGAAATTCCATGTATGTAAATTCTTGTCTAGATTGTTTAGGGTGATATGATGAAAATTAGGTGAAAATCTTATATTAGAGGTCGATTTTTTAGAATGGATGTTTAATGAGGGCATTGCACTAATTATGACAAAAAAAGGAGAAAAAAGGGGAAAAAAGAGAGAAAAAACTATCTCATTGTAAAATGTCTCATCGTAACCTTTATGGCTCAAGTGATTAAATTCATATGGGTATGTGAAAACCTAGTGCCTTATGATCATCTAACTTTGGAGTTACTAGAGAGACTAGGGATGTAAACAAGTCGGGCCGAGCCAACTCGGGAGCCTAAAGTTCCGGCTCGGGCTCGGCCCGATTAAAATGGTCGAGCTTTTTTGCGGGCTTGAGCAGGGCCGAGCTTGGCCAAAAAAAAAAGGCTCGGCCCGAGCCGAGCAAGCTTGTTTTCTCTCTCTCTCTTTTTTATTACTTCTGCTGCCTTAAAAGGCAACCTCAAATTTTATTTAATTTTTTTTTTTAAAGCTCGTGAGCTCACGGGCTAGCTCGGGCAAAGCCCGTGTCCCCAAAGTGGGGCTCGGCTCAAGCCTAGGCTTGGGTCTACCGAGCCCTGAGCCGAGCCCACTCAGGCTTTTCCCGAGCTGAGTCACGGGCGGCTCGAGCCGGCGAGCCCAATATGCCATCCCTAAGAGAGACGTATGCACATAAGATTAAAAAATATATATATGTATTTACATTTTACATGCCTTTATTAAGTCCCAAACTTTTTCGAGAAGATTAGATATTTGATAATGGATTATTAGCCTAGTTGAGTCTTGGAACTTGAAACAATCAAAATTTGGAGAATCCTTATTTATTGAAATATTGACTTACAATTAGTCGATTTGTCTCAACTAGAGAGGGTGTGAAATTAGTATAAAGATTCAGCTTTAGATCACATATTGAGAAAAGAGTAAAAAAGAATAGGTTAGCGGTGTGTGAATTTTACGAGTGATGAAAGTAAAAAATTTGACCATCGAGGATTGGGAATTGAAACAACGCGTGAATTTATAGTGTTTTACTTTATTCTTCATACACTCACACATTAGTTTTGCATTGAAAATCTAGATATTGATTTTGGTAATATGAATTTGAAAATGTTTTTAGATTTAATACAATGATTCCAATCCTGAAATAAAACAGCAATTCATCTAACCAAATACTTTTGCATGTTTGTGTGTTTGTTAAGCTAAATTATGATTTTTTTAGAACAAAAAAAAGTTTAAATTTTGGGATGTTTGATAAATATATTTTATACACTTATTTGGATAAAAAAATATAGATATTTAATAGTTCTTTTAAACAACTACGGCCATATTAATAATATATTTCATTTATTAGGTGAAATTCTATGAATAGAAGTGGAATTGAAATAAAGAAATGAAAATTGGTGAAAAAAACAAGATCCAAAGTTTGGAAATTAAAGTTTAAATGTTCAAAAGTTGAGTAGGACCTCATGATGAAGATTCGAGAATATTAACGGTCAATTGGATGCAATTAGAAGATAAAATGAGTGAAGTATGACCAAAATATTTTCGCAAATCAATTTTCAATCATACAAGAATGTTCTAGATTTTTATTTGGAGATTGAGACTTATTTTTGGCCTAGTAAACTTTTAAATTAGAAAAGAGCTATTGCTAGTAAAATTGTAACTCTTTGAGTTATCTTTACAACCGAATTTGAATTGCCTCCATCCGGATTATCAAGAGTGAAAGTTATGATAAAAATATTAAATAAGATATAGTGCTAAATCTTTCCTAAGACCAGCCACCCACAATGTCTTCGCGATGTCGCTGGGCACGGCCTAATACGTCTAGGGCACGAATTTTGGGCCCATTTAAAGTCCTTAAATCTCCAAATTTGGGAATACTTTAAGGGAAGTATAAATACAAGAATATAGGCACTTTTGAAGAGTTCCACACATTGAGAGACAAAAATCACAACTTGGAGAATTAGATAGCAAAATTAAAAGAGAAAAACAAGAAATCAAGGATTTGGAATTAAAAAAAAAAAAAAAGGAACTTGGTGAAAGATTCATATACTTTTTTACATCTCAATTCAAAACCCGATGATGTACTCAATACAATTTTTTTCCTTCTATTATTATGAATATATGAACTCTTTATTAGGGTTAATAATGTAATCTATTCAAGATCCTTTATTTCGTTTATTCAAGATTCTAGTTCTTTAAAAATTTATATGTTGATTTTATTCATGTATTTAATGTTTTAAGTTACTTGATTAACAATTCAATGATTTTGTCTAACTTTTACGAATTGACAGGTAATTTTAGATTTAGATCACGTAATAAAATTCAGTAATTTAGTATAATATGCAGAGACACATTTGCTAATTATTGCTATTTTTATATGAATTCTTAGAACAAATAGTGTATTTAACTAAAATTGATTCACATAGAGATATATGACTGAATTAGTTAAATAAGGTCAATGAGAACTAGATAGAAGAATTCGATCGAATGCTACATAGATTTGTGAATCTTGAATTAAGAATTAAATGTGATCAATAGATGAAATTGTTTAGCACTAATACTCATTCCATATTTGAAGCATCAATTCGATCTTTGTGTGCAATTTTGATACTTTCACTTGTAGATATAGTTAGAAAAACAATCAAAATCCTTTGTTTTCATCAATAGGAGTTAGAAATATATACTTATCTATAAAAGTATTAGTTCTCGTGAGAACGGTAACTCAAAGGTTCACTATATTACTCGTTACGATGTGTATAAAAAAGGCAATTAATTGGAAAAGTAAAACTTTGGAGAGAAATATTATATTAAGTGGGTTTGGATCAAATTAACAAAGGAAGGAAATTAAATGGGCCTATTGCATAATTGGAATGGAATGGAATCTCTATAAAGACTCCCGTTGAGAAACAAAGGTGGGGGTTGAATTTGAAAGGAGTTTGGATTCCTTTCTTGGGCTCCTAATTGGCACAAAATTGGTGGATTTAGGGGGGTTAAAAAAAGAATATGTACGCAAATATTCTTTTTTTATTTTAATATTATTTTAAATTTTTGAATCAATTTAAAAATCATTTAATAATTAAATCGAACGGATCATATGTAAAAATAGATTAATTCTAGTCGAAAGAAATTGTTAAACAATTTAGGATTATTGATCTTCATAATTGAATCATGTTATCAAACTATAAGATTTAGGATTAAAAAGGATTGATACAAAGGAATTTGGGATCCTAGTACACTTTTTATTATTAAATTTTCATCAAACTTCCATTCGTTATAATTTTGCATTGATTTTAGTTAATTTAGGTATTGCATTCATAAGTAGAATATTTGACTATAATTTAGGTTTAGAAAAATTACAAACTTTCGTAGGCTCCGCTAAGACTAAATTAATTCGAATTTGAACTATTACAATCTCTGTGGTTATGATACTGGGACTCAAAATCTATTTTGCTCGAATGGTGCAGTAATTTTAATCGAACAAATATTTGTGTGAGAGCAGCCATTGATTAGCATGGAAAAGCAATATTGCAAGCCTAATTGGGATAGGCTAATTATTATATAACTAATTTCTAATTAACATGTGAGTGTCTTATCGTTTCACCTTTTGAGTACATAATTAAGTAAAAAGTGTATACCACGACAAAATGAAAGGTCGTAAAATGTCATACGTGTTCTGATAATAACATCTTTTATTATTCTGTTTTCTTTTGTCACACATAGATAATTATAAGTGAGTGCTGAAATTAAATCTGAACTACATATAAAAAAGAAAAAAAAAGTTTTAAAATTGGCACTTAAAAAACCAAGAATAAAAGCTAATAAGACCTATGGCAGAACAGGAAAGTCATTCCAGAATTCTAGATGTGAACTAAAAAAGAAATGTGCTAAGTGTACAGGAAAATGCTGCTAGAATTTTCACATAATACACTTGACAATTTTTGATTGGACAACCAAAAAAAAAAAAAAGAAAATTTTAGGAACTTGGTGCAAGATTCATCCACCTTTTTACATCTCAATTCAAAACTCGGTGATGTACTCAATACAATTTTTTTCCTTCTATTATTATGAATATCTAAACTCTTTATTAGGGCTAATAATGTAATCTGCTCAAGATCCTTTAGTTCATTTATTCAAGATTCTAGTTCTTCGAAAATTTATGTGTTGATTTTATTCATGTATTTAATGTTTTGAGTTACTTAATCAACAATTCAATGATTTTGTGAATCTTTTACGAATCGAGAGGTGAATTTTAGATTTAGATCACATAATAAAATTCGACAATTTAGTATAATATGAAGAGACACATTTGCTAATTATTGCGGTCGTTATATGAATTCTTAGAACAAATAGTGTATTTAACTAAGATTGATTCATATAGAGATATGTGGTTGAATTAGTTAAATAGGGTCAATGAGAAATAAATTTGGGTAAATTAAATATAATAGAAGAATTCGATCGAATGCTATTGTACAATAATTTATCAGTGATTATGCAAGAAATCTGGAGTGACTAATATAATTACATGATTGATCCGAATTGTCGATATTTTTTTGATCTTTCGAGGAGATGACTAAAGATGACTATTTCTTACGTAATTGATTAATAATTGGAGTGGTTAATTTGTGACTTTTTCATAAATCTTCTATGCCTCGTATCATCAGGTAGCTTTCTAAAAGAAAATTTGTTGTCACTTCATTTTTGTGGCTTTTTCATTTCGTTTCGCAAAGTTTTGTGCAGAATATTGACAATTAGGTCTCTGCTTCATCTTTTAGAATTTTAGATTTTCAGCTAATACTTAAAGTTCAAATTTGTTTTGATCAAAAAGCAACTTTCTTTGCTTTATGTGTTTGACACTATTTCTACATTACATGCACAGAATTAATTATTATTTAGTTAACAAAATTACATAGTTCATTCATATTCCTTATGGGTTATGGAATTGGAATGATTTTTTTGATTGCACGTGGGTGGAAGTGTATTATTTGTGTCGATATAGAGAGTGTAAGGCTCCTGGTTGGGGGAGTGCTCGTTGAAAGTGATTGGATTACTATATTTACTACTTATTTTGTTATGCTACTCTTGACCTCCATTTTGTAATATGACATCTTCTCTGGATTGAGCATATAGGTCATTTTTTTAAGCATCTCGAGTCCTTTCCTTTTCCTTTTATATTCTACTACTCGAGAGAGATTATTAAACAATTTAGGAATATTGATCTTCGTAATTGAATCGTGTTATCAAATTATATGATTTAGGATTAAAAAGGATTGATACGAGGAATTCATGATTCTAGTACGTTTTTTATCATTAAATTTTCATCGAACTTGCATTCATTATAATTTTGTATTGATTTTATTTAATTTAGGTATTTCGTTCATTAGTAG
Organism: Olea europaea var. sylvestris; assembly: GCF_002742605.1. NCBI lineage: Eukaryota > Viridiplantae > Streptophyta > Magnoliopsida > Lamiales > Oleaceae > Olea > Olea europaea. The sequence goes on from NW_019240398.1 coordinate 36,060, forward strand.
ATTATTTGATTATAATTTACTTGGACTCGAAATCTATTTTATTACTTGTTAACAAATCGTGCACTTGCAGTAATTTTAAACAAACAAATATTTTCGTGAGATGAGCAACTAATTAGCATGGAAAAGCAATATTGCAAGCCTAATTGGAATAGGATAAATATTATATGACTAATGTCTAATTATTACTTTTAGACAACAATAGAAGATGTTCACACTGAGATCGAGCAACCAATTAGCAATATTGCAAGCCTAACTGGAATAGGATAAGTATTATATAAATAACGTCCAATTAAAATACTTCTAGAATCCTTACCACTCTATTTGTATCGAGAGCAATTTTAAACCCCGTTTGGTAGGGATTTTTTGCCCCAAAAAATTGATTTTTTGACCGTTATTTTACTATTTAAGCCGTAATTTTTGACTTCTTCTTTCACATGTGGACCCCACTTTTCTTCTAACGGTCAAAAAATCAATTCTCAAAATCCCTACCAAACGAGCCCTTAATTGCCTAATGGCTAAAATTGCGTAATGGGCCTACCAGTATTTTATTATGGGAAAATTTCATAACTAAGAAATTAATTATGGCACATTTCAAAAACAAGAAAACAAGTTTCAAATTTCTAAAATCAGATTTTTATTAAAAATTATTTATAATTTAATTAGTTAATTAATTATTTTATTAATTAAATATATTTAGGTCACAGATCTATACAATTTGGTCACAAATTAACAATATAATTAGTTACTTATTATTTTTTGGTCACAAATTAAAAATTTTATGTCAAAAATTTTTTTACGATCACATTTCAAAAATTTTGTAAGTCACAGTTTGTTTATTGGTCACAAATCCAAAAATAATTAGTCACGGATTAATTTTTAGTCACGACTTATCATATTATTGGTCACAACTTATTTTTCGGTCACAAATTAAAAATTTTATAGGTCACATATTATTTTTTGATCACGAATCAAAAATTTTATAGGTCACAGATTAATTTTTCAGTCACAACTCAATAAATTATAAGTCACAAACACAAATTTTATAGGTCACATATTATTTTTCAATCACGAATCAAAATTTTTATAGGTCACAGATTAATTTTTCGATCACAACTCAATAAATTATAAGTCACAAACACAAATTTTATAGGTCACATATTATTTTTCGATCACTAATAAAAATTTTTATAAGTCACGAAATCAAAATTGTTATTGGTCACATCTAATTTGTCGGCCACAAATCAAAAATTTCTTAGATCACAATTCATTGATTAGTCACAAAATCAAAATTTTAATTGGTCACAATTCATTTATCAGTCACAAATTATATCAAAATAATTGGTTACAATTAATTTTTTGGTCACAAATTAATAAATTACAAGTCACAAACCAATCTATTGGTCACAAATAACCAAATAATTGGTCACAAATACCCCGTCCCATCCCGTCGACCCCCAATCACCACCTGCCACGACCACCTTCGTCTCACCGGTATGCAAAACCACCATCACAGCAACCACCCACACCATCATCGACAACAACACTCTCACCTCAAACAAATCAACCCAAAAACACCACCACAACCACCATTGCCATCTCCGGATCCACCAACCGATCTAATAGAACACCACAGCCATGGTGCCACTATCAAATCCATCACATAAGGCACTCAAATAATGTAGAAATCGGAGAAACCTCGGCTGGTCTGAGCATCGCCACACTTGATCTAACAAATTTCTCCAAGTCATTGCCACCACAGTCGCCGCCACACCCCAACACCACAGATCCACATCACCACAGAACACCAACACCGTCCAGCTGAACACACACCATGCCACCGTCGCCACGATTTGCACAATGTATCACCGTATCCACCTTGCCACAATGTATCGCCGATCTACAATGGATCTCACAACAGTGATGCAAGCTATGTCGTCGATAAAGATGAAGGAGAGAAGATAGTTGTGTCATAGGCAGAGATAAAGGAGAGAAGAGATGGATGTTGAGAGACGAGAGAAGAGAGGCAAGAGGGATGAGAGGAACGGGTTTGGAGACAGAATAAATGAGGGATATAATTAGAGTTTGGGGTTGAAATTGTGTTATATATTTATTAAAAATAAATATTTTATATATATTAATTAATTAAAAACATCTGATTTTAGAATATCTAAACATTGGGTCTGATTTTAGAAATGTGGATTTTTAATGTAGGGAAGGGTGTAATTTCCACTTTTATTATTTCGTTAATTGTGCGAGTTTTCTTTGTCGCACATAGATAATCATAAGCTAGTGCTGAAAATAAATCTGAACTAGATACAAATAAAATAAAATAAAAAGTTCAAAATTGGCACTTAACAAATCAAGAATAAAAGTTAAACAAAAAATTTGAAAATTAAACCCGTTCCATCAATTTATCCGTGATGTCATTCCTCTCTTATTTGTTTAATTCTTAGCATGTTAGGCTAAGTGAATTATTATTATTATTATTATTATTATTATTATTATTATTATTATTATTATTTATTTTTATTTTTTTGTGCTAGGATTACAATGAAATTTGTATCATGAACTTTTAACTTGTTATTATTATTAATTTTATTTTTTTTTGACATTGAAAGCATTTTTTTCAATTATTAAATGATTGATATAGTTTTATTTTTCTCTTCAATTATATACGCAATAGTTGTATGATTATTGTAGCTTGTTTTACTTTCGAACGGATCATATGTAAGGATATATTTAATTATACTCGAGAGAGATTATTAAACAATTTAGGAATATAGATCTTCATAATTGAATCATGTTATCAAATTATATGATTTAGGGTTAAAGTGATACAAGGGAATTTGGGATCCTAGTACGCTTTCTCTCATTAAATTTTCATCAAACTTGCATTCATTAATAACTTCTTTTATTATTCTGTTAATTATGCGAGTTTTCTTTTGTCACACATAGATAATTATAAGCAATTGCTGAAATTAAATCTTAACTAGATATAAATAAATAAATAATTTAAATTGGCACTTAAAAAACCAAGAATAAAAGCTAATAAGACCTATGGCAGAACAGGAAAATCATTCTAGAATTCTAGACGTGAACTAAAAAAGAAATGTGCTAAAAGTACAAGAAATGCTGAATTTTCACATAATACACTATGCAATTTTCTATTGGACAACCCAAAAAAAAAAAAAAAAATAAGACTAACCAAATGCTACCACAACAATTTGGTAAAATTCTGACAACATTGCTTTTGTACAAGTAGAGAAATTGACTGAAAAATAGTAGAGATGACAATGGGGCAAGGCGGGGTGAGTGGTTGCCTGCCCCATTTGTTTTTTATTTACATTTTCAGAATTTCGAGTTATATTATTATTAGAGAATAAAATACAAATTCAAAATATACGTGCATGCTCTCGTGTCTTATTGACTATGAATGAGGACTAGAGTTCCTCTTAAGGTCCGTTTGATTGTAAAGATGGAATTGAATTGAATTGAAAATGAATTTCAGGAAATTGAATTGCCTAGAAATTATTTTCCTGAGAATTGTAAATTATTGTGTTTAATTAGGATAATTATTAATGTGAAAAATGTTGAAATAAAAGTGTTTTTTGATCTCCGTTTGACTTTGTTTTATATGAAAATTGTCAATTAAAGGGATAGATTTTTCTAGTATTAGGGATAAAATTTGTTTCCATTGACAACACGCACACAAAAAAATCAAGAAAATCATCTATCTTTTGGTGTTCGTTTGACTTTGTTTTACATGAAAATTGTTATTTAAAGAGAAATATTTTTTTGAAATAATTCTTAGAATTTGTTTCCATTTCAAAAAAGAAAAAATAATAATAATAATAATAAAATTGAAAAAAAAAATTGCTATAATAACCGAAACCATTTTGGTGAGAATTGGAATTCAAGGAAAAACATGGAAATTAGCTTAGGTGGCAGAAAAGTTGGAATTCGAATTTTAAGGAAAATTTTGTCAATCAAACAACAAAAAATTTGAAAGATGAAATTTGATTTCCATTTTTCATGGAATTGGGGTGCAATCAAACATAGCCTTTGTTTTTTGTTCTGCTGGTAATTATATGCCTTTTTAATTATATCATAATTTTATCAAGAAAAAAACAAATTGACCCTTGTAAACTGATATTTGATAAAACAATTATCTACCATTCTCCCCTTCTTCGTTCTGACCCGGGGGCATGGGGAGGATGGACCACTGCAGAAATGAAGTGATTTATTCACGAAAACTTATAATTTGTATGTAATTCACAAATCTGAACTTACTGGAGATGCCATTTTATTTTTTTCTTTTACCTTCTTCACGGGGCGGGGCGGGAAACCCAGGTAAGGGGGGATCACTGCAGAAATGGTGTGATTTATTCACCAAACCTTAATTGTATGTAATATACAAATCTGAACACTTTTTATTTTTTTTAATACTGGACGAGTTCGGGCGGGGTTTTTTGCCCCATTCGGGTCGGGGTGGGGGACGTCAGATTATTTTGCCACCTCTAAAAAATAGTTAAGAAGAATAATCCTAAAATTGATTTTAAAATTAAATTATACAGCACACAATTCTATCTTTCTTAATCCGAAAAGGAGTGGCACTTTGACAAGAACCTGAAGAATTATTTCTTTCTACATATCACAGAATATTTTTTTTTTCTATACTCAATCCTATATAATGCAGCTTAGGGTTCAACTGATTTTTTAAAGCCACAATTGTCTGAAAAACAAGTTTTTCTTCTTTCTTGATCTGGAGATAATTTTGTGATCCGAGACAATTACACACTCTCTCTCACATACAGAGTTCGACTTCCCACAATTTCGAGTTTGCACAACTCTTCTTTAACACTCAAGTATGGCAGTCTCTCTACCACCAGGTTTTGTTTACAAACCCACTGACCAACAACTTATCACACACTTAAAACGAAAAGCAACGGGAATCCCATTGACGTTCAATAGAATTCTTGATCGAAATCTATACGGGAAGAATGGTACCCCATGGATAGTTTTCTCCGAAAATGATCCCTGGGAAATTGTTGGGGATTCTGAAGTTGGTGTTTCGAAGAAGGAACTTTATGTGATTACGAAGTTGGAAAAGATACGTACAAATCATATTGTTAGGGTGGCCGGTTGTGGAACATGGGCTGGAAAATCTATGCCGAAGGATATCAAGAATTGTGAGGGAGAAGTCATTGGTGTGAAGAAGTCATTTACGTTCAAACTGAATGGCGATTTGAAGCAAGACAAGATAAGTATGAAGAATGGTCGTTGGATAATGCACGAATATACGTTGGCAGGAAGTTCTTTGGAGGGAGTGGATAACACGGATTATGCCATTTGTCGAATTTCATGGGATCTGCCAAAATACTGCGTCGAAGAAGGGAGTTGGCCGACTGAAAGGCCTGATATAGAACCAAGTTTAATTGAAGAAAATTCTTGGAACCCAGCACCGCACGATCAGGAGATGAACTCTGAAGCTAATTTGAGTTGGCCGACTGAAATGCCTGATATAGAGCCAAGTTTAATTGAGGAGATGAACTCTGAAGCTAATTTGAGTTGGCCGACTGAAATGCCTGATATAGAACCAAGTTTAATTGAAGAAAACTCTTGGAACCCAGCATTGCACGATCAGGAGATGAACTCTGAAGCTAATTTGAGTTGGCTGACTGAACTGACGGACGCGAATATTATCCCTGATAATTTTCATGTTTAGTGTTCTAATTCAGCTAATAGAAGTTGTGATGTGCGTTATTTCTCTTTGACTGGCATAATTTTATCAATTTATGTATCATTTCAAGCGTAATCTGCTTTAGTTGTGATGAATTGTGATAGGACATCTAAAATAAATGGGGAGTTGTTATGCTTTATCATGTCTCTGGGATCAATCCGTCAACTTGACAATTAGTTAGAAATATAAAATTATGTATAAAAGTATAGTTCTTGTCATGAGAACGATAACCAAAGCACCATATTACTCGTCACAATATGTATAAAAAACACAACAGGTACTAAGTTGCATTAATTGGAAAAAGTAAAAGTTGTATGAGTATTGTGACTTGTTTTATTTTCGAACGGATCATATGTAAGGATATATTTAATTCTACTCGAAATAAATTTTTAAACAATTTAGAAATATTAATCTTCGTGATTGAATCGTGTTATCAAATTATAAGATCTAGGGTTAAAAGAGAATTGATAAAAGGGGATTCGAAATCATAGTAAGTTTTTTATCATTTAATTTTCATCAAACTTACATTCATTATAATTTTGCATTGATTTTAGTTAATTTAAGTATTTCATTCATCAGTAGATTATTTGATTATAATTTAGTTTTAGAAAAACTACAAATTTTCATAGGTTTGGTCAAGGCTAAATTAATTCGAATTTGACCTATTACAATCACTGCGGTTGATATTTGAACTCGAAATCTATTTTACTATTCGTTAACGAATCGTGCAGTAATTTTAATCGAACAAATATTTGCTTGATCAGCTACTAATTAGCATGGAAAAGCAGTATTGCAAGCCTAGTTGGGATAGGATAAGTATTATATAACTAATTTCTAATTAACATACTTGTAGAATCTTTGCCCCTCGAATGTCAACCTTTTACTAGCGCTAATGCCTAAAATTGCATACTTTTTCTGTCACACGGGACCTACAACAAAGCGGATTTCAAAGTTGTTCAAATTGCTCGGTGATTACGTGTATCTATATTAATGTATTTATAAATAAATTAAGTCTCCCCATTAATCCTATTAGTGGGCGGAATTCTTACTTCCCCACTGATATTATGCAACTACTATAAATATATGTATTTTATTATGTCGCATCGTAGTTGTCATATCGACTGTCTTATAGTTTCACCTTTTGAGTCAACATATTTAGGGAGTGTATACCACAACAAAATGAAGGCATCCTTAAATGTTGGACGTGTTGTGATAATAACTTCTTTTATTATTTTGTTAACTATGCGAGTTTTCTTTCGTTACACATAGATAATTATAAGCTATCTAGTGCTGAAATTAGTTTAATTGGGTCAATGAGAACTCGAGAGAGATAAATTGAATATAATAGAAGAATCTGATCAAAACCTAAATTAAATTTGTGAATCTTGAATTAAAATGTGAATGTGATCAATAGATGAAATTATATTGCCCTAATATTCATTCCATATTTGAAACATCTATTCGATCTTTGTGTGCAATTTTGACACTTTCATTTAGTAAATATAGTTAAAAACATTCATAATTCTTAGTTTTCATCAATAGGAATTAGAAATATTAAATGAAGTATTACAGTATAGTTCTCGTGGAAACGATAAGTTGAACTCAAAGGCCCACTATATTACTTGTTACAATATGTATAAATATAAATTGAAAAAAAGTTTAAAATTGGCACTTAACAAATCAAGAATAAAAGCTAATAAGACCTATGGCAGAACACGAAAATCATTCCAGAATTCTAGACGTGAACTGAAAAAAGTAATGTGCTAAGTGTACAGGAAAATGCTGCCATAATTTTCACGTAATACACTTGACAGTTTTACAATGACCCCAAAATAAAAAAAAAATAAAAAATAAAAAAAGACCAACCAAATGCTATCACAACAACATCTGGTGAAATTTTGATAGCATTGCTTTTGTACAAGTAGAGAGACTGACCGAAAAATAGTTAAGAAGAATAACCCTAAAATTGATTTTAAAATTAAATTATATAGGACAAAATTCTATCATTCCTAATCCGAAAAGAAGTGGCACATTGACAAGAACCTGAAGAATTATTGCTTTCTAAATATCATAGAATACCTTTTTCTATACTCAATCCTATATAATGCAACTAGGGTTCAACTGATTTTTTAAAGCCTCAACTGTCTGAAAAACAAGTTTTTCTTCTTAAACACACTCTCAAGTATGGCATTCTCAATACCACCAGGTTTCCGTTTCAAACCCACTGAACAAGAACTTATCACACTTTTCTTAAAACGCAACGCAATGGGATTCCCATTGACATGCAATAGAATTATTGATCGAAATCTATACGGGAATAATGGTACCCCATGGATTGTTTTTTCCAACAATGATCCATGGGAAATTGTTGGGGATTCTGAAGTTGATGTTTTGAAGAGGGAAATTTATGTGTTTACGAAGTTGGAATAGATAAGTAGAAGACGTATTGTTAGGGTGGCCGGTTGTGGAACATGGGACGGAAAATCTACGCGGAAGGAAATCAAGAATTGCAAGGACAAAGTCATTGGCTTCAAGAAGTCATTTACGTTCAAAGTGAATGGCAATTTGACGCAAGACGAGCTAAATAAGAAGCATGGTCATTGGATAATGCACGAATATACGTTGAAAAGAAGTCCTTTGGAGGGAGAGGATAACACGGATTATGCCGTTTGTCAAATTTCATGGGAGCTGCCAAAATGCTGCGTCGAAGAAGGGAGTTGGCCGACTAGGAACCAAGCATTGCACAATCAGGAGCTGAACTCTAAGGCTGATTCGAGTTGGCCGACTAAAATGTCTGATAACGAATTTTCAAGTTTAATTGAAGAAAGGAATTGGAACCAAGCATTGCAGCAGGAGCTGAACTCAGAAGCTGATTTGAGTTGGTACACTAAAATTGTTGGGAAATTATTTACCACTGGGGTTGGAGAAGAAACAATGCAGAAAATTAATCAAGATGATGAAAAAACGAATCAAGATCATAACGAAAATGGAAGGCTCAAACACGACATTACATTGTTGTCCTCAAACGATATTTGTCCCCTCTTGGTATTAATGTTGGTGCTTAAAGGATCTCGCGGCAAACGGTTTGAAGGATTGATCAAGCCTTGATGTAGAGAAACACAAAAGCACAAGCATTTCTCCACCCGAACTTGAAGAACATAAAGGGAATATATGAATGTGGAGGAAGAAAGGATTTTTCTTTTTTGTAGAATGATGATAGATTACCATATGTTTTGTAATCTGATTTCCATGTGTTTTTTATGTCCAACAAACACATATTTATAGCCATGAATCAAAGCTTTACGAAATGGTGTCAAAACAAGATGAAAAGTGACAACTTTTAACCCAAAACAGCTCCCAAATTTCAAATTGAAAAATCAGCCAACGGCTATTTTTTAACACTATGCGTACGCATAGTATAAACCGTGCATACGCATAGTAGAAGCAAAATCAATTCTGATTTTGAAAAAGCACATCTCGCGTACACACAAAAATAAGTCTGTGCGTACGCATAGGCAAAAATCAAATTTTTCATTTTTCAATTTCTTTTGATTCTACCAATTCCACAGTTGAGTCCAACAATTAATCCATTATCATTCCATTGATTTTGAACAAATATTCAACAATCCCCCACTTGTTCAAAATCAATAAGATCACATATTCAAAAAGATGACACTTATGCATAAGGATTAAATATCTTTCGATTTGAATCTAACCATAGTTTAATTCAAACAAAATAAAGTCGGAATTAGAGGTAGCATGAAAGCTTTTAACCAATTATTCATTGTGACAATACCGATAAGAATACACACATAAGTATTACTTGTTCTCAAGTTCCTCAACTCGCTTAGCGCTTTTATGGCCTTGCGCTCATTCTATTCAACAAACTTTTAAGAGAGAAACTCCAACTCCCAATTGAGGGGGCACCACCTCGAAGTTTGTTTAGGTGAAATTCCTCCAGTATCTTTGTTACTTTTAGAGGTACTTGTGTTTTAACACTGGGCTTCATTAAGAGCTTTAATACTCAACCCTCACTTCAGTAACAACCAGCATTATTTAATTAGGATAAGGTTATCGCAGATTTATATAATGATGCAACTATCCACATATTGAATGACTTGTTGTTACCCTTTGAACTCATGAATTACCTTTTGAGTAATGATAGATAGGGTTGCCATCATTGGTGGACCTTTGTAGTTTAGGAGTTTCAACCCCATCCTACTTGAAGTAGATGCCACTAAAAGTTTATTTAGTGGTCTAATTAAAGGATCCGCTACGTCTTTACAGAAATTATTCCATCTTTGCTAATTTCCTTTTTAAGTCACGTCTAAGACTTATATGTCTTGACTTTTCATTTCATGTGACTCAGTATCTTATCAAAGTATAGCTAGCCAACGATCGATTCATTTGATAGATACAATTTGTCACCACCAAGAAGCCACATGCTTCTCACTCCTTTATTTAAAGCCTTATTTATTTTTAAAACACTTGTTGGATGATTTCCATTAATTCATTACACTAGTCCATCACTTCTATTTGTGGATTTTCATACTTGGTTATTCACTTATCATCATTGAATCATTACAATGGTCTTCAATGAATATTCTTTAAATATTTCATTGATTTTGCAAGTGCCACAATCAGCCTTTATCCATTTAATCCACTTTTAGATTTAGTGTGTTTCAACCTTACAAAGCCTTCTCTACCTTTCTCCATCATAGATGTATTTCTATGATTAAAAGGTAAATGATACGGTAACTTTTTAAACTAAGTTACCCCCACATTTTCTCAATTAGGAATTCTTATTCAATCTTATAATGTTGTATCCATATATATTTGAACTTCTTCATATAAGTTCATAAGATTAATGTTAACACCCACATTTCAGGTTATACTCGAACTTAGAGTTCTTTAATATGTCAAACCCCACATTTGGGATTGTAAATGAACTTAGAGTTCATCAGCATATTAACTCCCACATTTAGCTCCATGATTGAAGTCCAATTCAACAACGAATGAGACTAATCTCCAATCATTGGCATTTTATCACTTTCGTAACCTTCACAAGATAGCATCATATCACCTCACTGACATGATACATATTCACCTCAATGACATGGTACATATTCGCCTTATTCACTTTTGGACAAATCACATTTTGTCTCTTTTATATGCAAACACAATTTTTCATAAGATTATCTCACTTAATTTGTGGTTATCAACATTTCGATAGAACATGAAATCAATCATCAAGTTTATCAAGTGATTCTCATATTTCAATAGAACACGTAGTCATGAAATTTTATGTACTTCCCACAAATAGTAGGCATCCTTACACATCCTTTAGACCCATTAAAGATTAATAGGTTGGTCTCAAAATACAAATATGGATGTGCTTTACTTGCACTTCGAAGTCCATAAACCAACATAATGGCAAATGCACCGTTCAACAAATGATGCCCTATAGAAACATCCGGGCTACCCAAGTGGGTTCGTGTATTATCCAAGCAAATGTGACAACCCACATATTGGAATTAATCACTGAATAACAACCATGATCAAATAGATCTTTAGCCACCACAATTGGTTTAAATTGCATTATTTAAAATGTCATACATAAGAGCCATTCCCAATTGTCACAGCAAAGTGAGAATAATCAATTAATCAAAATTGATTTTCACAATATCCTTTATACATGAGGTTATTTATATTATAAATTTTGTCATACTAATATGCAAACACAATTTGTGCTCTAAAATATTTCCATTTCTCAATAGATGCGCAAGCATCTTCTACTTTAAAATAAATTAAGACAAAACACAATTTATCATGCTTTTATGCAAATATAATTGACATATAATCATCTCACTTGAATTTAGGATTAAATGAGGCTATCCACATTAACTCAAGTTAGCATGAGTTCAACAAAACTTGAAATCAATCAAACAAATTTATCATGTCAATTTTAATTTTCTAGTAGAAAAATGGTCACAAAAGTTCACATAAAATTCTAACACTTAAGAATTTTTCTTTCCCATATGTAAAATAGGCAATGTTTTGAATTTCATTTCAATAATATATCATGCATATCAAACTTCAACAACTCATGTCTGTTCACAGAATCAGTTGAAGATAGTTAACCACATGTCATTTCATATACCAAAACAAATAAATTTATGCTACACAACTCCGAACGGATCGCACCATTTCAGAAATGAACAATTTGTTTGAATGTGGAAAGAGGAGTATAATTATGTAATAGATAAGACTCCAATCAGGATTTGGATAGGACAATCAGATTCCTTCTCAATCAAAAATTTAATTTCCAACATGGATTCCAGGATAGGAAACTACCTAATTGTCTTACTTTTAACAACTACTGACTGCCATGCATATATAATACTCTTTTATCATATACAAACATGTGGACGGCATAGTCACGCACCACATTTTCCTCCTCATTTCAGACATAAATTATTTTAATATATAAAATATTCAAGCCATATAGAACAGATCTTGTCAAATTCAAATACACATGCGGCATGCCACTGGCGATTATAGATATATAATCCGACTTCGTTATTATTGAAACTGTATTCTCACTTAAGGAATTCAAAAGTGTATCGTTCCCAATTAACCGAAAAGGAAAACAGAACTCTACAACCATGATTCTTATTTCAGAATTCAATCACTTAATGTCACAACTTCTACATCTAATTTCAGACAGATGCATACACATACCAATTATTGGGATATAATATGCAGTTGAAACATACGCACGTGGTTTCTGCCTATTCATATTTCCACTTTCACAATTGTTCTTATGAACACATGCAATTATTTATGCATAATCAAAATTCTCCTTAAAATCATTGGATATGACATAGATAATTGTGCATATAAAATTCACAAAACATACCTTTTGCATGTGAGATGATCGAACATAAAGTGGAATTTGAGAACACAGAATGATACTTACCGGATCTGTATGCATTACGATGAATTTCATCTTTTCATTTTCCAATGAAAATATTTCTTTTCAAACCTTTTCAGATTTTCTCGTCAAGCAAGTGTAATTCCGGTTGCATTGCCAAAACCGGATTTAAAATGTGGAGAATCTTCAACGCCTTTAGAATAAACTTCAATTCATACTTGCCTTCATATGAAGTTCGCCCCATCAAATGTTTCAACCACGATATCATGTCATCAACTTGATCTCTGTCAAAGTGATTCCATTCTCCATCGCGATATCTTTTGAGATTGTTGGGAAATTATTCACCACGAGGGTTGGAGAAGAAACAATGCAGAAAATTAATCAAGAGGATGAAAAAACGAATCAAGATCATGACGAAAATGGAAGGCTCAAACACGACATTACATCGTTGTCCTCAAACGATATTTACCCCCTCTTCGTATTAATGTTGGTGCTTAAAGGATCTCGCGGCAAACGGTTTGAAGGATTGATCAAGCCTTGATGTAGAGAAATACAAAAGCACAAGCATTTCTCCACCCGAACTTGAAGAACATAAAGGGAATATATGAAAGTGGAGGAAGAAAGGATTTTTCTTTCTTGTGGAATGATGACAGATTACCATATGTTTTGTGATCTGATTTCCATGTGTTTTTTATGTCCAACAAACACATATTGATAGCCATGAATCAAAGCTTCACGAAATGATGCCAAAATAAGATGAAAAGTGACAACTTTTAATCCAAAACAGCTCCCGAGTTTCAAATTGAAAAATCAGTCAACGGCTATTTTTTAACACTATGCGTACGCATAGTATAAACTGTGTGTACGCATAGTAGAAGCAAAATCAATTCTGATTTTGAAAAAGTACATCTCGCGTGCGCACAAAAATAAACCTGTGCGTACGCATAGGCAAAAATCAAATTTTTCATTTTTCAATTTCTTTTGATTCTACCAATTCCACAATTGAGTGCAACAATTAATTCATTATCATTCCATTGATTTTGAACAAATATTCAACAGAAATGTCTGATACGCAAATTTTTTATAGTCCACTTTTTGGATAATGTATATCATGGTTGACAAGAATAATCCAATTTCTATTTTCTTTTTCTAAGTTTACAACTTGGGTGATGACAAGATTTGGGAAACTTGAGTTGGGGATTTTTTTTTTTCTTTTTCTGAAACATTTTCTCATTTATAGATTGATATTTGCCCAAAAAAAAAAAAAAAAAAAAAACCACCTCATCCAAGATAAGTATGAAACAACAAGTTGTCGAGGTTAATCAGCATTGTGAAAAATGACCAATTAAATTGATGAAAAAAGAAAATAGTTATGGGAATTCCATAATGTCAACTAGTTATCAATCTAGTATATCTATCTATGCTAGAAATGTCGCACTTGAAAGAATCTGTAAATGAATTGATATTACTTCCCCTAACCAAATGGCCAGATAATCTAAGCAAGAATTTGCTTTCTTTCACTTAAGAGGGAGGCAATCCTCTCAACTATTCCCTTTAGTTTACCCCCTCTCTTGGTCACAAGGGCCACTGGGTCTCATTTAGTGCCTTTTGCCCAACATTCAACTCTTTTTGCAAAACATACACTTGCTAACGGGGACCACTTAAGACTTGCAGGTCTATCTATTAGGCTAAGATTAACTGTCTCCGAGATCAATCATCTTTATCTTCCCCTTAGCCTGATTTTCCTTTTCCTACGTATATCGAAGGCGAAGGAAAGAGAAGGAACAATTATTCCACATTCCACTTCATGAAAAGGAAAGCAAGTGACATAGTGACTACCCCAATCCTGACCAAGGACAGGGCTGGCCCTGCCTTGGGCCTCAGATTTTAAGGGGCCTCTTTAAGGGGGGGTGGGGGGTGGGAGCCTAAAACCCTTTAAAGGGGGGTGGGAGCCTAAAACCTTTAAAAAAAAAAAAGAAAAAAAAAAGAAAGAAAAATTCAGCAGATGAACAGCCAGCCAGTTTGTCAAGAACGTGAGAGAAAATTGAAAGTACAATTGTCAATACCAATTGATGATTTGGTAATCCCTAAAGACTTCCAGCAAAAGTTCCGGCTAGAAATCCAATTATCCAACCAACCAAGTATTTTCTCTTCGATTCGTTTTCCTGTTGAAGTGTTGTGTCAAGGTAATTTTGCAGACAGCAGATTAGTTATTCTTATTCTAGAATTTGATTTATTTTGGGTATTGGTATTTGTAATCTGTTTATAGAAGTAATCGATATATCGATATGAAAATTTGTTCAATTTATCTTTGTATATCCATATCCTGTGGCCTGTGCGTGGGACTCAATAGGAAGTGCAGCTGGAGTTTTTCAGGAAAGATCGAAAGAACTGAGATTGTTTGCACCAATATCCATGTATTGACAGAATTCCAATTGCACTTACTAGAATAATGACTAATCCCATAGGCTTTAACATGTAATTGAGCTACAGTTTAATAATGGAACCTAAAATGAGGATATGTGAAAAGAATTGATTAAGCTAAATTTGGCATTACTAATGCCCATTTAATGATTACTCAGTCACAATTGTTAAATATAATTTCATTATAGTCAAAATGATGATCCTCCATGATTAGAAGTATGTCCATTTATCAAAAGAAAGCATTTGTTTCTTAAAATCTCTGACTGGTTTTCTAAGTTTCTTGTATATTTTTTCCTATGAAAAAATGAAACATAAAAGTGTTAATTATTTAAATATTTAAATATTATTACACTTTTAAAAATAAAAATATTATGTTAAAAGGCCTCATAATAATTAATCGTCTTAGGCCTCTAAATTCTCGGGGCTGGCCCTGAACAAGGAGTCTTTCTTGAAGATGTTAAGAGTGCGCCAATCAATCCGGAAGTTTGCTTTCACCTATACCTGTTCAGTACGAGTTGGGTTGGCCAGATAATCTAAGCAAAAACTCGATTACTTGATAGTGTAATGAATAAAAGTTTGACTTGAATACAATGCATACGTATCAATCATATATTATCCCAAAGAGTGAAGTGAAAAATTGCTTTGCTTCTGGTCAAATTCGCAATGTACATGCTCCTCTAGAATATTTTTCCAATTAGCACGTTGTAAAAGTTGATCTCAAGCAGGTAATTCGAGCTTCACGTTGTTTTTCCAACTGCAACAGCGAAATGAAAGGGTAAAGCAATTCAAAGACAAAACATGAGCTTGAGTTTAGTTGAATATATTAATGGCTGAACCATTAAAAGTTTTACCTTCGGAAGTAATAATAAAAGAAATCAGCAGAACGAGCCCAGAAACCCAAGCTGCAGTGGCAGTATCAGTATACAGAAATTTGTTAAAGAAGATGAACAGCTGCTATTTATACACGGAGGCCTACAGCAACAAGAACGAGAGTCAGGAGGCATACTTATCCAGTGGACAGTGTGGCTGACTGGATTTATCGTAGTGTGGCTGACTGAAACAACGATAAATCCAGTTTAAATGTACAGTGCCCGGTAAAGAAGACGAGAGATAAGAGTTAGAGAGAAGATACGCGTACAGGGGTGGGGTTCAGAACATATACAAGACACGGGGTGGATGGGTTTTTACTTTTTTGCAATATTTTAATTATATGGGTCCACCTCAAAAATCTGATTTGGAGAGATTTTATGAACCTCTTCTGTACATATAACATAAATCTAAAAGTTATCACAAAAGATTGTATATTATACTGCTCTAGTTTATTTAATAAAATGTAAAATCATGCAGCGATGACTATACTCCATGTTGGGAAAGCTGGAATCATTTTAGTGTCAAAAGTAGAGGTTTATAGACAAAACGAAGTCGTAAATGATGCTCATAACCATTATCTATGTTACAATTCATCCTAATTACTCCAAAATCAAAAGTTGACTTGTCAAAGTCAAAGTCAAATATGGACTAAAATTGAAGTAAATTAATTTATTGGGGTTATTTTATGATAAAAAAATATTTGAAGGTTTTAGATAGATAAAATTTAATTTTGGGATCTACTTATATATTTTTGGAAGTTTAGGATTTAATTTTATATTATAAGGAAGATGAGAGTCTTCCTTTGCAATTTAGCGTTAGTGGCCACATACTATATTACAATTAAACCTTTTTTCAATTGTAATTCCACACACACACACACACGGTAGAAAATGTAACAGAGGTTGGGAAACGAGAAAGAAAGCAACAGAAAAAAAAAAAAAAAAAAAAAAAGGAAAATTTGGGGGGGAAGGGGGTTTACCAACGTTTCTGGACAAATAGCCTTTGACCAATATAAAAGGGTAGGGCTGGACAAATCTTCCGAACCAAACTGATCGAATCGAACTCGAATCGAGCCCGACGATTCTTGTCGAATTAAATACCCGAATGGGTATCTAAATTGAGAACCGATGGGTACGGTTCGGTTCTCAATTCTATACCAAAAATCGAAAAATCGATTGAGAACCGAATCTTTCTAACTTTTTTTTTTATTGAATAAATAAAATGTTTTTTATTTTAATTTTTTTCCAAACAAATTAACAAATTAAAAATTTCTAAAAAACAATTTTTGGCCCAATAATTTTTTCATTTCTAATTGAGGAAATTACACCCACTCATGTTTTTTAACTTTCAATTTCAAAAATCAAATTTAAGAATTGTTTATACACAAATCAGGTGATAAAGCATTTTTTAAATATTAATATTTATAAATTAATAATAAAGTTTAACTAATTCGATTTCAACTAATTATAGGCAATTGACGTGGGTAAGTGGGATTCTATGTTCAAAAGGGGAAAAATCATTTTCTAACAACTTCCATCTTCTTCAAAATCCACGTTTTGTTCTTCCGGCATTCGCTCATCTCACATTCGTTTGTCGCCATTAAACAGAATCGATGAGACCTACTCGTTGTCGACATCAAACCTCACTTCTCTCTCTTATTTATACACAATTTCATCTCCTATGAATGTCATTCTCTGTACTATCTTCTGTGATACATATATACACAAAAATCTACAAAATGGTTCGAACAAGGAGAGTTGATCGGGGAAGAAGGTAGATGAGGTCGGAAATAGGAAAGATAAGAGAAAGACAGATAAAATACAGAAAAAACTTGAAACCAAGAAATTGAAATGTTTTGGATCTGAAGTAAATCAACTTCAAAGAAGGTAATTTCAATTTTGTGTTGTTTATTTTATTTGAAGACCATTTATGAAAGTCACAGTTGATGGGTCACAAGTATTGTGAATAATATTCAATGTTTGTGACATTAATCTAAAATTGTGTTCAGAATCAGAACTTGAGACTGAATTTTTTATGTATGTGACTTGAGAAATATCTTATTGTATGATAATCTGTGCTTGATTATTCTACAATTCTATATTTGATTTTAACAATGTTTGTATGTGTACATAAACTAGTATTGTAACCTCATGTCTGATTTTGACCTGATAAACTATGTTGATTGTATGTTGAAAAGACCAGTATGATGAACTGTGATCTACCTTATGTGACATTGCTTTAAGAACTAGAACTTCTGATTGGGTTTTTTTTTTTATAGATGTGACTTGAGTGAAATATTATTGTACATTTACCTATGACATGATTGTTTTACCATTTTATATTTGATTTTAATGTTGTCTTGATTTATACAAATAATGTAGAAATGGAAGTACATTATTCTTAAAGATCGTTGGTTTTTCACGAAAAAATTACAACAAAATGCGTTGAAATGTGTTATGACCAATTTCATAACAAAATTCTGCAAAGCCCAATGAGATATACTGGCAAATACATGTTTCTTACACTTCCTAGACTGTCATGAAATTATGGTTTAACCTCAATTGATCCACTATTTTTTATTGAGAGAGATGAAACGGTCGGACCCTAATAAGATCCAGATCAAGATAGCAAGTTGCTTTGTTAAATTCTAGTTGTTGGAGTTTTGTTTAGGCTGGATATAAATTCCCCACTATTTAAACATAGGCAGATCAAGCAGGTCACAAAGCCAGCAAGAACAAGGAAAATAGCACCATGCTAGATTGATTGTTTCCACATGGGCTACTGTATTTTTACTTCAACATCAATTTTCTTGTTTAAAAAATTTGTAATATTTATGACTGAGATTTGTGTTCGATTTGAATAATACAATTGCTTTAGTTTGTTAATGTTAGTGATGAAATTTTATTCATTTTTGAAGGTATTTGCATTTTCAGTAGGTTGTAAGTTCTTTTTCATTTGTACATATGTGTCATTTGAATTGTTATCTGATATATGTTACAGGTTTACTTTGCATTCTAATTTAAGGTCACAGATCATTGTCAGGGGTCAGAAGTCATTGTTCATTGAGTTATGTTCATATTTTGCATTCTAATTTTGTCACAAGTCATAGATCATTGATTCATATTTTCACATTTTACATTATTATTTATGTCAAATGTCACGATTCAACATGCGTTACTTACAATCAAGTTCACTAGTCACGTGTCATATCTTACTTTCCGAGTTAAGGTCATAGGACAATGTGCACAGGTTACAAACCAATGTACAATGGTCACAATTAACTTATTTATGTTCACATTTTACATTCTGATTTTATGTCACAGGCCACGTCAATGTAAATTGGTCACAAGTCACAAATCAATGTGCAATGATCACAATTTACTTATAGGTCACAGGTCACAAGTCAATATAAATTGGTCACAGGTCACAATTGTAGCATCCTACAGGTTCACGTACGTTGATCTATATCAATTACAAAATATGAGCTTCCATCACCAGTGGAACAGATGGTTTGATTGTTAGGAAATGCTTGCAAACAGTGATGAAAAAATTTGGTCACAAAAACATATAGGTCACAACATCTACATGTCATAGCATCTACATTTTACAAGATTTAAATAGAAGTCACAACATTGTAACCTAAAATATTGGAATATCGAGTTACAATAGAATGGTTTCATTCACCAATTGTGACTTTGAACAGGATCAAAATTATTTTGGGATGATGACCAAACTCAATTCCTTACCTCTATAAACCATATGTCAATTACCGTAATTTTGAAAATATCTGCTCCTTTTTGCTAATGATTTCCAATTTGTGACCTCAATAATCCACCGATTTTGATTGAGCCATATTCCGGCGGTGAGGATTGAGAAGTTGGCATCAAGAGCTCTGTCACTCTTCACTTTTGATTAGTGGCTAGTGGGTTGAAATTAAGAGCCGTGTTTGATTTGGAAACATTTCGTAACTGAAGGCTTGATTTCAAGAGGGAATATATTTACATATTTATTGGAATCTTATATATATATATATATATAACTTGATTTTTTAATGTTCAAAACTAGTTTCTTAAAAATGAAATTGTATATAATAACCACCTTATATATGTATTGTTCCCTTTTTAATTTTTTAGCTTTTGGCCCAACCCATTTTATTGTTTGATTTCTAATTTTTTTAATTTTTGGCCCAACAATCAACATGATCCAACCAACTACCCAAGTCCAACTAAATAACCCTACTCTTGATACAACCTACAAGCATAAGTGATAAGTGCATACTGCATAACCACCGTCTGCGGCTCAGGCTCTTCATAGTTCATACAGTTATTGTCGCCGTCCAGAAAACCCATACAATCGAAGATCGGAGTTCTCAGACGGTCCGACCCTCCCCACTCGAGGCTCCGACGAGTTTCGAACTTTCGTTCGCTGCCTTCCAAATTTCAAATTTTGGTGAGTTCTTTCACGGTGCGTCAGTGCCGTTCGTTTTCACTTTTCACTTTCACAGTCCAGTACTATGTGTTTTAATAGTGATACTGTTGCTACAAATGGTATACTTGTTGAAAAGGGTCATTGAATTTGGATGAATTTTACACTTTTAGATTGTGAATTTGGGAGTTGGGGTGTCTTTATTTTGTGTGGTCTTCAGTTGAAGAATATAAAGTTATAAACTATCCTAAGTTAAGAACCATAATTATTTTGCGGTCGTGGGTTACTATGGTCGATATAGTATACAAGCGGTAGAGAGAGTCGTAGCTTCGATTCGAATGCAAGTGTTCGAAAATCGAGTGTAGATAAGTTGATCCAAATTTGTTGTCTTAACTAAATAATTTTTGACACTTTTAACACAAATTATTTTTGAAGTATTATATTTATTCATATCTCGTCTGACTCTTTAAGATCCACTGAATAATTTTCCCAACCATGAAATGTCTACTTTTTACATGAGACACTTCAATACAGTTTTTTTTGTCTAGACCAATTGGTTTTCTCTTATTTATCCTCTTTGTAAACTTCCTTCCCTGATTTGTTCTGGACCAATTTGTTCTATTATTAATTCTATGTATTTCAATTTCTGTTTTCCATACTTGGCCTAATTGTCTAGTTATGATTTAGCCTCTAGTTATGATTTAGTGCTCAAGATCTTGTTAATGTATGTGCCTGACTTCATAATATATCTAAATGACTTTTAGACTGTCATTTCAACAATGGCAGGATTTATCATTGTTGTGCAAGATTTTGTAATTTGTGTTCCACATTGTTTGTGTAGGATTTAATCGAGTTTCTTCTTAAGGTGATACCAATTCTGGATGCCCAAATGGGAGACAAAAAGTAGCCTAATGAGAGGTCAGAAATATGGAAGCATTTCACTAAGATACTTGGTGGAGAAAAAGCAAAATGTAATTACTGTAGGAGAACATTTAAGGCTGATACTAATAGTGGAACTTCTAGCATGTGGAAGCATTTAAAAACTTGTTATGCATATAAGAACACTAAAATTGATGAAAACCAACCACTACTCACTCGAGAAAACAATGATGGTGGTATTATGCCTACGGTGTTTAATAAAGAAATGTGTAGAAAAGCATTGGTTAAGATGATTATTATTGATGAATTGGATTTTTCCATTGTGGAAGGTGTGGATTTTAAGGAATTTGTTCGTCAACTTTGCCCTAGATTTGAGGTTCCTTTTCGAAGAATGATTACTAGAGATGTGCTACATCACTACCATGAAACAAAGGAATCGTTAAGGATTAGATTTATTAAGGATAGGCAAATGATTTCTTTAACCACTGATTGTTGGACATCAATTCAAAACATCAATTATATGGTAGTCACAACACACTTTATTGATAAAAGTTAGAAATTGCATAATAGGATATTGAGTTTTTCTGTGGTTCCAAATCATAAAGGGGAGACAATTGGGAAGATTATTGAGACGTGTCTGCTTGATTGGGGAATAGAGTGTGTGGGTACCATTACTGCAGATAATGCAAACACAAATGATGCAGCGATCGTTTATGTGAAAAACAAGTTGAAGAATTGGAAACCTGATGATACTATGATTTTAGGTGGCTCTTATCTGCATGTACTTTGTTCAGCACACATAATCAATTTGATTGTTAAATAAGGGTTGAAAGAGTTTAATCCATCTATAGATAGTATTCGCAATGCGGTAAAATATTTTCGATCATCTCCTTCTTGGTTGACAAAATTTAAATGTTGTATTGAAAGGGAAAAGATTGCATGCACAAAACTTGCTATTTTAGTTGTTTCTACTAGATGGAATTCAACATTCTTAATGTTGGATAGTGAATTGAATTTTGAAAAAGCTTTTGAAAGAATGGGGGAAGATGACGGATTTTATTGTAAATATTTTGATGCAAATGAAGGTGGAAAAGAAAAAGATGGGCCACCTACAAGTTATGATTGGGAGAAAGCTAGAAAATTTGTCAAGTTTCTAAGAACCTTTATGATGTCACATTAAAATTTAGTGCTTCATTGAGTGTTATTTCCAATATTTACTTCCATGAAGTTTGTTAAATTGAGCAAATTTTGAAGAAAATGGATGAGAAGCAAGATTATTTGCTAAGTAGTATAGCAAATAGCATGAAAATTAAGTTTGATAAGTATTGGGGTAAAGTTGATAAAATGAATAAGATTTTGATTGTAGCAGTCGTGCTTGATCCTAGGTATAAGTTGGAGTTTATTGTACATTGCATTGGTATTTTGTATGACAGTGTTAAAGTCGAAGCCACAAAAAATGAGCTCATGAAATTATTGTATGCTTTATATAACCAACAAAAGGGATGGCATCGTTCAACCAATGGACCGAGTGGAAGCGGAAGTGGGGGTGATGAATCTAATGATGGAGTCACTTTGTTGGAGGATTTAAATGATGATGATGATTGGGATGATTGCAATTTTTATTTTGGGTACAAGAAATTGAAAAATACCAAAATGGATTTTTCTGGAAAAGATCAGGTACAACAATATCTAATGAAATTCCCTGAAGATGCTAGTGATGAAAATTTTGACATTTTGAATTGGTGGAAGATCAATAAATCAAGATTTGAAATTTTATCTGAGGTTGTAAGGGATGTTCTTGCCATTCCTGTATCTACAGTTGCTTCTGAGTCAGTGTTTAGTACTAGAGGACGCATTCTTGATCCATTTAGGAGTTCTTTAACTCCTAAAACAGTTGAGGCCTTGATTTGTACACAAAATTGGCTAAGGGAAGAATCTAAACTTTTGAAAGTTTCTCAAGATAGAGTTTGCATTGAAGAGACGAAGTTCTATGAGAGCATTGAGACAGGTAATAATATACACACACACACTATTAAATCTTATTAGTTGAACAAATTTGAATTTATTTATGATTGTTAATAAATTAATTGTGCTTTTTCAATTTTTTTTCTTGCAGAGTTTCTTAATAGTGAGTATGACAAGTCAAGCAATTGATGGATAGTTGAAATTTTAGCATTAGTTGGTATTTGTAAATTGTAAGCATCAGTAAATTAATGTTGTTGGACAACTTGTTATTTACATATTATTAAATTTGAGTATGTTAATTTGTAAAACTATGATTGAATGTGTCATTAGTTGTATTTATATAGTGTTTTTATAAATATTAAAAATTTAATTATAGTACAGAACTGAACTGCATCGAACCCGAACGGTTCCATAATTACATTTGGACCCGACGGTTCCATTTACTAGATACCCGGAAATTTTGGTTCGGTTCGGTTCGGTTCGCCGAATCGAATCGACCCGCGCCCACCCCTATAAAAGGTTGAAAAAAAATAGAATAATTTAATGGGTAATTATATCACCACTACAAATTTTACTAAGTGCACCACAAATTTCTTATTTACTAAAATATTCTTAAGTAAAATTACATAATTATAATTTTAATATACTTTTTAATTAAATAAATTATTGTTACACCACAAATATAAAGCCCAATTTCTTTCTTTCTTTTTCCTCAACATTGTTCATAGTTTTTCTGACTGCTTTTGCCTTCTTCCACGGTGACAAGATAATCTTTTCCCTCATGGTAAATGAATTTATTTTTTCAATTTATTTTTCAAGTTTGAAAATTAAGAATCTGATTTTTTTGTTTAAGTTAAACATATTTGTTATGATTTTAAAACAACTATGTGAGATTATGATTTTTAATTGTTAAATGGGTTTATTAATTTATGTGTATATACACTCACCATAATTTCATGAATTGTGTGCATTCATCATGTGGGACATACACAGACTGCATCACTCATTACCGTGAATTGCAAATTTGCATATATATAGATAAACCGTAAATGAATTTTTGTATATGTAGGTACTTTAGTTTTCATGGATTTTTGTCTATGAGTTATATAAATTTTCGAAAGTTGTTCGTAATCAATAAGATGCTTTTATTGTTATATTGTATTTTTTATAGGATCATAATAAATTTAAATTTTTTATAACTTATCATAATTTAATTTATTTGTCCTAAATGTTAGGAAAATGATGACAACTTCAATATATACGATTATACACAATACTTTACTACTGATCAAGTATGAATAAATCGAATATTAAATTTATGTCTATTAATTCAATTCTGAAACATGTCCAGTTTATAAAAAAAAATGCTTCATAAATGCTTCCTCAAGTTGGGTTTTAAATGTGCCCGATAAATTATTAAAACCTTTTTATCCATGAAATTATAAGGTTGTTATCGATAAAATTTCTTAATTTTCACTTACAAGTGTTTCCAAAATAGACTTCCAAGATTAAAAAAATGAAATTGCGAATACATTAAAAATTCATATTTCGAATAAAAATGATAACACAGACAAATTACTGACAACTTCAAAGGATCCTTTCGGATATATTAATTATTTGTGAAAAACATTCAATTTATTATGGCATGGTGTTCTTCATCGATCTTCTGTTTTCAATTGCTATGAAATAAATGATGAGAAATATTGAGAAATGAGGATTAATATTGGTGATAAGTACACCAAAATATTATATTATGATCTTTTTCAATTTTTTATTTTTATTGAATTAGGAGTATAATTGTAAATTTATTGTGGTGTATTTATTAAAAATATATTTTAATTGTGGTGTAATTATAATGTGGTGTAGTAATTAAAATTTGTAATGGTAATAAAATTAGCCTAAATTAATTGATAAAATGACAAAACCATCCTTCACATTTTAACACAAATATCCTTCCAAATTCTTTCATTCACCCGTTTCTTCCTCAGGTAAAACCCTATTCCCCCAAATTCAAAAATTAACGTCTCTCTTCTTCTCCTTTGTGGAAATCTCACGAAATCGACTACAAATTTGAGGAAATTCCTCTTCTTACTATTGCAATTATGAAGGTGAACACAAATTTAAGGTACGGCTTCTTCATCTGATCGATTCTCCACCACTGACTCCACGTCCCTATATGTTCATCGAATTCTATAATTGGAGGCATAACTTCAGGTATTGATGCAGAAGAGGAAGAATCAACAAATATATGGTTAAACATGATACTTTTTTTTTTCTTTTAAAGACAGTCCTTTATTTGAAATGGTATAAAAATTAGTGGGTCAATCTTAATTTTTTTCATTGTTTTCAGAACTTGTAGACTTCGGATTGAGTCTGGTTTTAACGTCATGAATATGGAATTGCACATATATTTTGCAGGGTAATTTTTTTTTTTTTTTTTTGTGATAATATGGAATTGCAAATATATTTTGCAACTAGTGTAGTTCATGATGTTGGGGGCAGAAGCAATAAAAACAATAAAACAAACATGCTATTGA
This sequence comes from Olea europaea var. sylvestris, assembly GCF_002742605.1. Classification (NCBI taxonomy): domain Eukaryota; kingdom Viridiplantae; phylum Streptophyta; class Magnoliopsida; order Lamiales; family Oleaceae; genus Olea; species Olea europaea. The sequence goes on from NW_019240398.1 coordinate 61,834, forward strand.
AGTTCAATGAATTTCAAATGAATATTGCAATGTGATCGCTTAGTTTTTGTTGATTTATAAGAATACCGGAAATCTAGGTATCAAAAACTTTATGATTCGTGTATGAATACATAAAATTTGGACTCATTGATTTTAAATATCAAATAACAAGAATTTAAGAAATTGGGAAACTTTTTAACAATTTATATTTTATTTCAATTCAAGAACGATCTACTGGCTATAACCCTGATTTCTCTTGAGAAATAAGATTTCTTACTCAATTATTGTTTTGCATTTTACAATAGGAAAATTGGATGCTGAAAACATAGTGAACGTGAAGATAAGTAATAGGTGTAGAATGAAATTGATCGATGAAGTTTTCTACAGCTTAGATGACAAGCATCATAACCTATTCACTAATTCCTGCTTTGGACATTTGTTAAGTTTGAGAAACATAACACTTGAATCCCAATTAGTCCACCAATTTATTCTGAGGTCGATAAGTACCTCAAAAGAAAATGATGTATGGATTAAGGTTGGAGACAAGCTCACAAGATTTGGATTGCAAGAATTCACACTGGTGACTGGGCTTACAACTAGGGATTTGGAGAACGAGGACACGATGCTAGGGCAAAATTGTGGACTCGTGAAAGAGCGTTTTAAGCGTAGCAATGGTAAAATAAAGAGAGGTTTATTGTTAGATGTTTTCAAATGTTGCAAGCATAAGAATGATAAATATAAGTTGGGCCTCCTCGTCATATTGGTGTACGTGCTTTTGGCAGCAAAAGAGAATACATTTGTTGACCCATGGTTGTTTTATATGGTGAATTATCTTGATAGATTTAACAACTACTCGTGGGGGAAAAGTTATACGAGGACACTATTAGGGTGTTTAAATGTAATTTCGGAGACATGTTGAAGAGTTATACATCTTTTCAGCGATATTTGTATTCTCTGCATGGATTTCCCCTTGCAATCATGGTATTATGTTCTAAAATTATTTAAACACTACATTTTTTAATTATGTTACTGAAAATTAAATTTATGATTGTACATATTTGTGGATTGAAGCAATTCCCAGTGTTGGAAAGAAATTCGATCGTGTAATAGATGATTCCAGAATTCCCAGAATGATAGGCTGGGAAATGTGCAAGCAACTTAGGGGGGGGGGGATATACTTTGCACATTTTTTGAATCGTCAAATGTGAGTTTTCTTTATCAAAATGTAAATGACGTATCGATAACTTTTACAAAATAATTTGCTGAATAATTATACATTCTTGTTTTTCAGATAGAGGTACATTGTACGCTAAATCCTACAGACGATGAATTGCTGGAGCAGTTCTAGAAGGAATCCAGACCTTTTGATGATGAAACTGATCCAAAGCTGGATAATGTTGCCTCTAAGGATGAAGGCAAAAAATAAAAATCTGAGAATAACGATGCATAATCAAGTTTCGCTCGCCCACAATGTCCTAAGACATCGGATCGACCATCTGTGTCTAGCCATCTACATTCATCTAAAACAGCTTGACGACCCCTACCTTCTTATGACTATATCGCTCATATAATAAAACAAGAAATAAGAGGAGTTGAAGAGAGGCTCAGAGGTGAGATGTCAGAGCGCTTCGATCGAGTAGAAAAGAATGCTCTCATGAAAAAGTCACATCAAATAAGCAACACAAAGCAAATGCAGATTACGATGGTATATTCTCTTTTGTACTTTTTGCAATAAGCTACAAATAATTTTTATGTTTGGTTCCATTTGTAGGATTCGTGCCAGATCCTTCATCTGCTATAGTTGTGTACCAATAACAGCCTTTAGTCTGGATCGGAGAGACCTTTCGGATCGAGGAAGCTTGACAAGGTGAGGTAATAGAGAAGGTGGATGGGACGAAAGAGGATTCAAACATATCTAACAAAGGTAACAATAATTTACATTTCAATATTTCACTTTTTAATATTTTGTGTTAAAATGGATTGAATTGTGTTCCATCAACTTTTGTAGACGATTCTGGGGAGCCTTAAAGAGGAGAAAATTGTTGAACATTCAAGTATATAACCCTTCAAGAGAAGTAGATCCTGCAAAAGTTGAAGACCTCAACAAGTGGTTGGCAAATGCATCTACGAGGTAATTTATTTTATTCCAATGGTTGGCATAGTGAAGGACGTAATTTTGAATTTGCAAGTTAGCTTAGTTTGATATTATTATTGTCACAGTGATATAATATCCTTGGCTATTTATGAAGTGAGAAGGAAATTCTTTGATTAACTATTGAAAGATGACGGGTGGCTTATCGATGATGTAAATAATATTTGTATATTAGCATTATTATTTCTAAAATAATGCATTTAATTAATAATGTTTTGTCGTACAGCATATCGACTTGGCCTTATAGTATATTAGAGAAAGAGAAAGGGCAGTGACATATCCACATATATTTTAGCAAGATTATACTATATTGGGTTGTTATGTTTGACAACTTGTCAAAAAAGCCTACCTAAAAATGGGTGCACCTAAGAAGAAAAATGGTAACTACGTATTTGACCAAGAGCTCATCGATTACGTTGAAGGGGCTTCACTGGTGCTTGGTAAACACTGGAGTAATTGTAGATTTTTCTATATTCCTTACTGTGTACCGAGTTTCCATTGCTTTGCACCGTAAATTGATTTGACGGAGCAAACTATTTATATTTACGATAGTTTGCCAAAACACATCCGTCATGCTCAGCTGGCCGAATGCATGATACCTATTCAAGTGGTAATTCCCTGGTTGATAAAGGAACACATAGCGAGTGAAGAAAATTTCAGCACCAGCATGTTCCGTTATCAGAGGGTTATAGTTCCTAGACAAATACATGGGTAAACTTGGTTCAATCTAACATTTAACACCAATATCTATGACTTCTTTCGTCTATGTCATGTCTATCTAACTTTTTTCCCATTATTATTTTGCATGTTTGATAGTGAGCTTTTCACAGTGAAATACATTGAGTTCTTACAAGCTCAATTGAATATGGATTTGGTTCGTCCGGAATATATGTCTATTTGGAGGAAGAAATTAGCTGCAAAGACATTTGCATGACACTTTAATCCGTAGACTTAGTGAATGTTTTGATGTTATTTTTGTATTTATATCTTAGAGATTGATTTTGCAATCGTACATGTTTGCTTCAAGTTGAATGTTAATTGTAGTTATAATTTTTATGTCTTTCATTTAAATGTGCTTATGCATTTCTATGAGAACAGTAATTCGATCGTTATTTTGGTCAATTTTTGTTCATGAGAACGATGCTTATGCCATTAATGATATAAGAACGTCCATTAGAACAGAGTCGTTATATTAACAAATAAGTTCATGAGAACGACATTTATGTCGTTACTAATTTTGAAAATATTTACAGAACGGCACAAGTTACATTATAATGAAAAAAATTTCTTCTAGAGAATAGCAGAAGTGTCGTTACTGGTGTGAGAAAAGTCATTAAAATGGCATAACTGTCGTTATGTTAGTTTGTACATTGCCTACGAGAACACCACTTATGTCTCGCAACTGATATTGAAAAGATAGGGCGAACGACACAAGTGGTGTTGTAAACACACAAACTTGTTCATAAGAACGGCACAAGTGTCGTTACCGTCTATAGAACGACGCTTGTGCCATTATCAGATTGAGAATAAGCATTAAAATGCTTGTGTCGTTATGTTTAAATTTACAAGTCCACGAGAACCACAATTGTGCCATTAATGATATTGAAAATATATAGAGAACGACACAAGTGACGTTATAATGACATAAACTTATTAATGAGAACGACATAAGTGCCATTATTGTTCATATAATGACACTTGTGCCGTTATTGAGAAGAGAACGAGTATGAGCATCCACGAGCCTTTCGGATTCCGATATTCGATAAGTTGATCTCATCTAAGTCGCGAGATGGACATGCCGTTCATATGATTTGGGAGATACTCTTATTACTCTTGTTTTCTAACAAATGTGGATGGTGAGTTGTGATTTTAGCAACTCGACATCTACAATCTATGTCAATTCTATCGTTATTCATCATATAATCAATAATTCTGACTTTCTAAAGTTAGGATATCCGATCCTTGAGGTTGACGCGATGGAAATGAAGCGAAATATAGGAAAAGCCAACAGAATGACACATGTGCCGTTAAATGTCACTTTTGTCGTTCTATCGATAAACATGAGTATAAGCAGCCACGAGCCTTCCAAGCCCCGATATTCCATGAGTTGAACTCATTTAAGTTGCGAAATGGATATGCCGCTCACATAATTTGGAAGATACTCTCATTACTTTTGTTTTCTAACGAATGTGGATGATGCCTTGTGATTTCACCAACTCAAAATCTAACAATCTATGCCAATTCTACAGTTATTCGTCACGTAATCAATAATTCTGACTTTTCTAAGTTAGGATGTCCGATCCTTGAGGTTGACACAGTAAAATGAAGCGAAATATAGGAGAAATCAACAGAATAACACAGGTACAGTTAAACGTCACTTGTGTCGTTATATCGATAAACACGAGTATGAGCAGTCACGAGTCTTTTGGGCCCCGATATTCCATAAGTTGAGCTCATTTAAATCTGGACATGTCGTTCACATAATTTGGGAGATACTCTCATTACATGGACAACATAAAAAATGAGAACAACACTAGTGCTGCTACTATTATGGAAACAGCTCAAGTGTCGTTACTTGTATACTTAGAAATAAATTGTTATTAAATCAATAATATTTAATTTCTGAACATCATTTCTATATTTTCTAGGTAAAGTACTAAAAAGGGCACCAGTGATGTTTTTGTTAAAACAAAAAAAAATCTATCGTTATAGCTTCATTGATTCTAAGACAATGACAAAATAAATCATTCCAAATATTTTAAATAGTTTACATTTAGAAATGACGAAAGTAGTACATCATAACACCAACATCCTTTTCAATACTACAAAAGTACATCATAACGGTCAAAATTCAGCAGATGTGCCGTTTTATCTTCATCATTCATGTCTCTCACCAACTGGTACATGATCTGTACAAGTGATACGGTTATGTCCAGTTTTCAAACACCTACTACATTTATGAGACTTGTGCACCTCTTCGGCTGATTGTTTCTTTTTTCTTGGTGGACATCCACTTCCTCTTCGTGTCAACGGTCATATCACCATTCTTGATCGAACATTATCGAAAATTTCCCAATCCGCCTCATTTGGCAGTGGATATATATATTCAGAATAAGCTTGTTTCCCATAAGAAGAGCTATAAAATGGAAAGCAAAACCTGTAATAGTTATCTCCAATAGTTCTTACTACAGCAATTACATGTGCACATGAAAATTGGTCCAGATCAAATTCCTTACATGTGCATGTTCCCATCTCCAAATTAAGAATAAAACTTTTCATTTCATCACTCACTTGCATTTCATCTGGGCTAAGAGCTTTTACCTCTAAACCTTTTAACTTATTATATCTATCATACATCTTCTTCTCCAAAGGCGGGATAAGGTAGCTTGTATATTTTTCGACATCAATGCGCCTATCATGAAACCATCTCTGCATCCTTTCCCTGATATACTCAATCAAAGCAAGTATAGGAAATTCTCGAGCACTTCTCAACAATGAATTTAATGATTTTGCGTTGTTTGTGGTCATATTATTGTATCTGATTCCATTGAAATGTGCTCTTGACCATACTCCACGCTAACATCATCCTCTAAGTACCATTAGATTTTCCTGCGTAGACTGCACAATGCTTGCATATTAATCTCAAATTTTGTCAAACTATATGCCTCTGCGGTAGCTCTAAACAATGGCACAATATCTATGCGAGGAAATTTGCTCTTCAAGTTAGTTTGCAAATGCCATATACAATGTCCATGTTGTGCGTTAAGATAAACGCTATTGAAACCATTTGATATGCTGGTTGCACAGTTAGAAATAAAGTTTAGCTCGTCTGTGTTACCGATTATTTGTCGCAACTTCTGAAAGAACCAAGTCCATGAGTCATTGTTTTCTGAATCCATGATGCCCTACGCAAGGGGATAAATTTAACGATTTGCATCTTGGCATGTGGCAACAATTAATGTACCTTGATACTTAGATTTCAAAAATGTTCCATCCATACAAATTACCCATCGGATTGAAGAGAGGAATCCACGTATGCTTGGTCCTAATGCTATGAAAAATACATGAAATGTCCATCATTATCAGTTTCAATAAAGGTCAACGTGTCAAGATTATTTCTCTCCAAAACATGACAATACAATAGTAACTTTGCATAGCTATTATCAAGGCTACCTCGAACCTCTTTGTAAGCAAATTCTTTGGCCTAAAACGCCTTATGATGTTTTATAGTTATGCCAAACTCTCGACGAACGTCATTAATAATGTTTCTTGGTCTATACACTATGTTGACATCCTAATATTTTGGAGCTATTGTTTTCCAATTACCGAATAGGTAGCGTGTCTATTATCCCTGTGACGAACACTAATGGAGCAAATGTGATGGTCAGAAGATTTTCATATTTGAAAAATCTCAGATTCAGCTATGCTCATTGCCTGTAAACGCCAGTTACAACTTTCTTTAACACAAACGACTGTATGCACACTCTTATTTGATTTCTTCACTTTAAATTCAAATTGGTATTTCAGGGCAAGTAGCTGGAGTTTTGATATCAAAGCACTTTTAGTTGGAAATAGTTCACCATCATATACATCCTCATTTTTTGGAATCCTAATTGATGAACTCTAAGGAATTGAACACACGACTTGTGTTGAAGTACTAATAATGTTCTCTTCCATGGAGAAATCAACATTGTTTTCATCTCTCGGAGGAGATTTATCTTCGAAATCTTGTTGTTCGGAACTACCTTGAATTATATGCAAGTTATCTCAATCCACAAAGTTTCCTTCTACGTATCATTTTCATGATCGCCGTCATATTGCTCAACTTCATTTTGATTGCTCACATCTCCCTTTTCTACTTTACCATTAGTTTCTACTCTACAATCTCTTTCAAACTTGCTTACACTATCACATTCACCTGCAACTTTTGTTGAAATAGTCACGCAAAGAGGATTTTTTTAACAAATAGAAAGAAACCACTTCACTTTCATGTCACTGTTAATCCTTTGTGGTGGAATTGAAAACTTAGACATTCCGGGATTAAGAGACATCATCTCAATTTCATATAACTTTGAATCCACATTAACAAGTTATTGCACTTTGTTGTACAACTCTATATACGAAATGCTAGTTGGAACATAAAGAATATCCGCATTTTCTTCACCGTTTCCTATATAATCCCATATCCATTTGCCTTCTTCAGTCTTTTTAAAATCGACAAAATAGCATACATGTACCCATATCATTTCTACAAAATCTTTAGCTGTAAATAAAATAAAAAGTTAAATAATTTATTCAAGTATATATCAAAGTAATATGAAAATAGTTACCATATTTAAATTATCAAAGTAACCATAATATATTATCAATAACGGACATATCATAACAGATAACGATTGTACTGTCATTTTACATGGAGGATAACGACTGTAATGTCGTTCTCCACTACAGATAACGATTGGAGTGTCGTTATTGTCCAATAGTTGCGAACAGTACAAATATACACCAAATGCGAAAATAAAATCAACTAAAATATTATTTTATACTATATTCAACAATAAAAGTACCAATATAAATGAGATTTCTAAAAATACCTGTATTATTTCTTTAGATATAGTAGAGACTTCAATGTAGATAATATAGATATTAGATACCAAAATTCTTGTTTAAATGCTCAAAATATTGGAGAAGATAGATGAAGAATACAATGAATAACAAGATTTTAGGGAAGCAACCACCAGGAAAGCACATCGGTGTTTTTGTAGATGAATTGAGGGATTTAATTGTATTGAAAGGGGTATTTGGGTATTTTCCATGGTGAGGGTATTTTAGATATTTGATTTAATTTTTTTTGAAAGTGAAGGCTGTTTGACTAAAAAACATTGAAGGAATGTTATTTTACCAATAACATTGTTTAACTAGGCTTTTTTTATCAAATCCCCCCCCCCCCCCCGAAAAAGAGAGAGAGAGAGTGAGAGAGAAAGAGAGAAAGAAAGAAAAGAAAAGAAAGAAGAAAAGAAAAAAAGGAAGGAAGAACTGAAGAAGGAGGAAGTAAGTGTCAATTTCTTCATGCTTGGTATTTATTTACTTTATATCTTTAAAAATTAAGAAGTAAGTGTTTTATGATATTATGATGTTAATTTTTTAGGGTTCAATTTGTGGGTTTAATTTTTAGATTTATTGGAGGATTATAATTTCTTGCTTAAATTGCTTGATTGATTAATTTTTAGTTGAATCAAAGTAAGTAATACCGATTTTGGGCAAATCCTAGAATTTTTGTTTGGGATTCTTGATTAAATATAGTTTGTGAAAATTATTGTGGTGATGAAATACTCAAATAAAAGAAGGATTATGGAGCAAATGGAAGTTAGGTTGGTTGAGTTGTTGGCGTAGTTCTCACTAGATCGAATGATAATTATTTTTATGCTTGGAACGAATGTTATTTTGGTGAATTACTTATTAGTAAATGTTATTTATATTCATTATACCTGACAGTTTCTTATCTAGAATAAAGAATAAAGAATTTTACGATGCAATTATGTTGCTATTTTAAAAAGTGTTATCGGATTTCAAAATTTCTCAACCTTTTAATAGAGTGAGAATTTTGAGATAATATGTATAAACGGAAACATATATTTATGTGCAAACTATTCACTCACTGAGCTACAAGCTTAGCTCATATTTTGTTACCCCTTTTCTTATCAGATAGTGGCTGAATTGAGCAATATTGGAGCCTGTTGATCACAAGTTGAGCCACACATTGTCATCAGTTGTATAACTCATTTTGTTAGTTTAGACAGTTCATATTTTTAGGATACATGCATTTTTGTCATAAAATGTATTCATATCATGGGCTCATTGCATATTTGACATCTTTTAAATATGTTGGAAATTTAAAGTCTTTTTTAAGAAGTGTAAATTTTATTCATGGGTGCTCTATTTTGTATTTGAAGGGGCTGATGTACTCTATTTTATTATATTTCAGGTGGTTTTAGTCCATATTTTAGAAAAAACTCTGTCAAAATCTTTATAAAAATATGTCAACAGTTAAAGTAGGTCAAAGTTGCATTGGTAGTGGATCCAGCACTTAGCTGATATTTATCGACACAGGACACGTTTCAGGTTCATTAAGATGATTCGATACAGGTCGTGTCAATCTAGACAAGCTAAAGAACGTTAATATGTCGATACCGAGTTTTTCAATTCCACCAATGTGAAAAAAATTTGAGAATGGCATCAAAGTTGAGCAATGAAAACAAAGGAATTGATGATTCAATAGGTTGTCAAGATTCAAGACATAAATGTAGAGTGAGCAGTGAAAGCTGAGCTTTGCATGTTCCCTGAGTCTTCTAAATACTGAAAAATCTGTTATCAAGCTTTCAAAAATAAACAAACGGTAAACAAAGTTTTCCAGCCCCTGCTAATTCATTCACAGCATTAGAAAGTTCTTTTCAGTACTATTCCTCCGAAGTTTTTCGACGCAACATCCTCATTATAACCAAACTTTCATTTGTTGTAATAAATCTTTACTGTAAAAAAGTTCTACATCATTTCTCTAAAAAACGATAATCATAAATAACATTCTAGTTCCTCCCGCGTTAATTATTATAATATTCTCATACAATTTGGATGGCTAGACTACCAACTTTTAGCATCTGTTTGGGAGTAATTATTAAGCAATTTCAATCAATTTTTGCTTCTTCTTCCTTTTTTTTTTGTTCCCTTACTGTTGGCATCTGACAACTCTGATACACAATATTGTAACCATATTTGTATTTAGAGTTAATCTAAGTTGGCAGAAAATACATGATAGAAATATTTATCTACACTAACAATTAAAAACTCCAAAAAAAAGGGGGGAGTCGTAGGCTCCTATTGTGAGCGTTCGGTCAGGTTGCATGTTCAATCCGCGTAACTTGATGGTTGTATTTATTTTACATTGTTTAGTTTGCCCTCCAAGAATAGTCAAATATGACTGCTGAGGAAATGTGTATATGTAATTCTAACATTTAACAGGAGATATGGACAATTTTATTTGTTCTTGTCTTTTTTATAAAATAAATGAAGTCAAAAGTTGCAGAAAAATGGGACCCATTTATCAAATACCAACGGCCAAAATAACTATTAAAATCTTCAAAGAATTGCTCCCAAATAGGCGCCTAATATTAAATCCAATGTATAGCTGAGAATAAATTTATTAACATAAAAAGTATAAAACCAAACTTGATTAGTGATAGATTATCTAGTACTATCAAATCCTTTGCCAAACATGCCATTTGGAATAAAGAATTTTCTCTTTAAGAGAGAGAGGATTCAGTGATGGATTGTCCAATATTATCAAATGTTTGGCCATTTGGAATAATGAAGTTTTACAGTAAAAAAAGATTGATGATAGATTGTACAATACTACCAAATCCTCCTACCAGACATGCTAGTTGGTGTAAAAATGTTTCGAGCGGGGAAGGGGGTTTGTAGCATCTCTTTGCACACATTATTCAGATAAATACATTCCAACTCAATGTCTCCATTTTCATAAATGCCTCCCATAGTTTCACAAAAGACTACAAAATATTCATTAATGAAATCACAGAATCTTGACCTAAGAAAAACAAAAGAGGAACAAGACAGAACCACAAAAGAAGTTGAAAACTATAAAGCATTGATCATCCTTTTCATCTCAGCAGACCTCCTAGGATCTGCTTCTGCAGTGGCTCTCTCCGTGAGAACTTGCTTAATTCGACACATTGACTTCCTTACCTGTTCAATCATCACCAATACCCAAATCATAAAACACGACAACACGAGTCAAAAGAATTAAATTCCATATCATAAAGGCAACAATATGAGAAATCTCAATACGAGGAAGTCAAATGTCCTTTTTCACTTGCATTCTCAAACCTAACAGTTGTGCTAAAATTGTTCAACAAATCTACAAGACACGCAGTTGGGTGTTCAATTGAAGTATTATAGAAGAAATTTTATTTTCCCAAAAATATATTAAATTGGTACTTCAAGTCTAAATTAACAAAGTTCAAAGAAAGTAGTTGGATCTTTCCAATTATGGCCAAGGAATAACACCAAAAGTACTCATTTGCATAAAGCGATTTGACCAGGCAAACGCGTGTAGGAGAGGGCAATGTTTGCTTTCTACATCCTGAGAATTAACACTATAAAATTATTTCAAAAATCTTGGACGAGAGACAAAGCTACACCTTGGGAATACGCTCTGGATTGAGAAAGCGTAGGTTTTGAGCGTGAAGCATCTGACACTGTGTCATCAACATGTTCTCCTCCTTCAAGAGAACATACCAAAGCTTGTTAAGGTCATCCCAAGACTTGAGACGTAGTTCTGGAGCCTTCCAACTCCGACCTGAATATATTTATAAAATTCATTCTATAATTGATTTATGTCTACAAAAAAGACTCACGAAGTAAAACGACCTATTGAAGAATGGTGCTCTCGGTGATCAAGATCGATAAAATACACAGAGAGAACAAAAGTTATGTTAAAACATCTTACATGAAAGAGGGAGTAATTATACCTCATGCACACATATAAATGGTCTTTGTAATCCTTAAAAAGAATTGAGCTAAAATACCTTTAATTTTCAACCATACAACAGAGGCGACCAACCACGTGAATTTCACAAAATAAGAGCAGATAAAAATTCTTCAACAAATATTAATTAACTAGTCTGCATTGGTTGAGCATCATATCATGACTCATGAATACGGTGACATTCCGAAACTAAGAAAGCAATCAATTTTATCAGAAAGGGCTCAGCTCATGAGGAATCTATGCAACGTTAACTCTTGTAACTAAGAAATGGCAGCACTCATGATTGTAAAAGTAAAGATACACACACTATCCACCCAAAACTGAATGGTGCAAAGCACTTAGCACTCCAGTTATAGAGGTCATAAACATTGGCTGAATGGTTTCTTATCTTTCATGAAATTAAGTTTGACAACTTAAACAAGCATATGGAAAAGAGGAATCTCCGCAGGTGCAGACCAAATACCTCAGAAGCAAGTCTGGTGCTTACCAATCAAAAAGAAAAAAAAAAAAAAAAGTTTGTCGGGTGCTTGCTATTGCACCAGGTTCATAACAAGACATTACTTTAAACCCTGAATTTCAATCTGTAATAATCATATCTTGCAAATGTGATCCCTTTTTTTAAAAAAAAAATTCTACATTATCCATACAGCCATAAAATATAACTTTCACCTTTGACAAAATGTCAGGTTAGTCACGATTCACGAATTTCACCCAAAGGCTTCCAATCCAGGCAAGCTGTAGGACCAATACCTATGCAAGAGAAATCGTCTAACTTGGATATCGGTTGCTTCCCAAAATTTGTGCACATCATAAATTTCAGACATTTATCACCCAATAATAAATTTCAAATTGTTTGGAATGCATTTTGCATGTAATCAGTTAATTTATATTCTCCAGACCAATAACAATGGTACCGACTTTGTTAAGCAACAAAACACCTTGACAATAGTGCCCCTACTTTCAACATCTACAACTCATATAACAAGAGACAGTACAGACACTATTTTACTTCACGTGCAATGGAAAAATGAGAAATTAACAGTCACGTGAAGCACATAGAAGCTTAATATACGGGATCACGAGGAACATGAAGCAAAAAACAAAATATGGATAAGATTTCTCAACCCTACAACTACGTTGTCTATTTAGAAGAGCAATAACTGAAAACATGAAATCATATGCACTCGAACATCTGCAAGCTATTGTCTTTTAAAATGGAGATCTTGAGATTACCATTTTTTTTCATTATAACAACAGTCATGTCAAACTGGAAAAGAAATCTTTCTTTTATCCAACTCGATCTCCATCTGAAGATCAGATTGTACAAGTGTCAGACGTCACTCAATACTAATTTAGCAGTGAACGAGATGATATAATGAACATAAGGGACAAGAAAATATCATAGAAATGTTAACAGATGATAGCCTTAAATTGTAACCATAGCTCAGCCTTCTCGTTCCTGAGTTTTTCTCCTGATCTAATTAAGTAAAAAATGAATCCACGTGCATTGTAGGCAATAAAAATAAATAGAAATTAAATTTTAATTTTTAACATCAAGTAAACCAATTGCCACCTGATTTGATCTTTAAGTACTAATCAAAAGTCTGTTTTCAGCTAAACTGTGTTTGCTGAGACGTCAGCACCTCCACATTCTATTAGTTGGACATTTCCTGATCATTGTAGCACGAATTTAGTGCACTGGAACTTAATGCGTAGTTAAAGGGAATTCAATGGCAATTTTCAATTTTTCTTGGATATTCACACCATACCCCATTTTCAATCTTTCTTGGATATTCACACCCTTCAACATTTCATTTTTTCAATAGAATATGCATTGGACATTTCCTGATCATTGTAGCACGAATTTAGTGCACTGGAACTTAATGCGTAGTTAAAGGGAATTCAATGGCAATTTTCAATTTTTCTTGGATATTCACACCATACCCCATTTTCAATCTTTCTTGGATATTCACACCCTTCAACATTTCATTTTTTCAATAGAATATGCAGGAATATAAGAAAATTTCAAAAGACGTCTAACTAAATTCATTACCCCAAATATAAACTTTGCCAATAATCTAAAGTTCTTTCCTTTTAATTCAACATGAATACCTATGAAAATGGCCATCTTACAAAATTTGGGTAGCAATAGAAAAAGAAAAATCAAACAACATCTATACCCCAGTCGGATTAAGAAATTAACCCTTATAAAGTAATTGAAAGGAAAGAAAATTCACCATAAACAACAGGCTTTTCATCATCTGGGCTTCTAGTAGTATCAAAGAACTCCTCAAGTGGGTTGTGCTTAGATGCAGTAGAGAAGGAGGCGGCGGCGGCCCCAGCAGCTGAAGCTTCTGATCTGGCCGCAGCAAAAAGTGTCCTTCCAAACACCCTTGTGAGAAACATTCTTTCAAAGAATTGATATTTTCTGCCAAAAAAAAAAAAATCAGTAAAATGAACATGAACTTGGAGAAGTTTGAAAGCAAAATCATGAACCCATTTCGTTCTTTGCGCATAACTAGTAAATTTAATTATTTGAAGAAAGAAAACAAGTAAATCCTCTTGAATATTTTTGCAGAGACCATCACATACAGACTCAATTGAAAATAGAAACTTGCCTGTGGAAGATTAATGGCTGTGCTCAGCAGTGGCGGCTGCGCAGGTAAGAAGGGGAGAGAGCGACGAGGATGGTGTTGCCGTGCTGGCTGTTGATACTGGTGGTAATATTAGGATTTATTTTTATTTTTTATTTTAATTGGTAACGTTTGTTTAATTTTTAATTTAACACTCCATATTTTAAAATTCATTTTCCATCGAGTTCATTTTATTCATTGTTTGAGCCTCATTTTGATAAGAAAATATATTTTTTGAATAAGATTTTTTGAAAAATATGTAATTAAAAAATGAAAAGTTTATGAATGAACGTGTGATCGAAAATAAATTTAAAAAAATTGAGTATCAAATACAGGCTTAACTATATATCTTCTCACTAAAATAATTTTACAATAGCACACATAAAATTTTCCAACTTTTTTATTCATGCGTTATCTAAAAAATATTTTTCGCAAAATTTAATTAAAAAAATCTCTACCATATAAAGACTTGTTAAAGTAGAAAATAAAAGGAATTTTTTGCGATCTTGACCCCAATCCCAATCAACCTTGGTTTAAGGTGTAAATCATCCTCTCTCTTTTTCATTCGAACCTTGGTTTAAGCCTTAAGGTGTAACTCATCCTTTTACTACAATAAAACTTCGGTAAATTAATAATCTCGTTAACATAATAAAATTCTTGGTTCCTGACTTAAGCCAATATACTAGATTAACAACCCCGCTAAATGCATCAGATAACTATTTAAATTCATAAAAGTTCATGTTAATACAAGTTAACAAATTTTTAATTTAACGTTATTATTTTAGTTCTTTTTTTTTTTTTTCCAAAATATGCATCTAAAGTCTTTTACTTTCTTTACATGGATATTAATGTTCCCTCTTTAATGTTGAAAAAAATATAGGGAAATTTGAAAAGTTAATGAATTTCAAGGCACGAAAAAACTTTATCTTTTAAGAGATGTTTCTTCCCTATTCAACAAAGTCACAACTGGGGTATAATAGAAAATCTCTCTCAAGATACAATGGAGACGTTTGATTCAAATTGTGACTATTTGATCAAACCAAGAAAACACTCGAAAAGAACTGATTGATGCCAAGAGGAAGAAAGAAGAATATTTTTTTAATGTGTTTTGCAAACGAAAATTCGTCCAGAATTTATAGAAATTGAGGCAACCGTTTGAATAGGAGTGTCCCTTGAAATCTTTGTGTACATCTGTTGGAAGTGACTGTTAAAAACGAACAGATGTACCTATTCAAAGACTTTTGAAAATAAAATTCTCTTTCGGGCAGATCGATCCCCATTGCATAGCGGCAAATACTAGTCCGAGCGACAAATCATTCGCAAAACAAAAAATAAATACATGTAACATGATGAAAAATATCTAACATTTAATGTATGTATGTGTGTTCCTTTTTGTATTCTTAACAGATTAAATTTTAAATTTCACCACATTCAATATTTTAAAAAAAAAAAAAAATCCTACATGTATTATGATAATATATAATACAAGTTTTAAAAATCCAAAATACTCTATAAATTAATAAATATTCATTTATCAGTAAATTAATAACCCTTCTAAAATAATAATTTTTCTCGATCTCAACATTATTATTTTATAGAGGTTTTACTGTAATTTATAAATATAGAAGAAGTGAAGTCCCAATTTTCATTTAAATACGAACACAGCCCTTGTTGATCAATTCAACATCCACTGTCGTACCCTATTATATGCACGTGAAATTTAAATCGTGACATTTCAGTAAAAAAAATAATGTGGTAATATAAAATACAATAGAGACAATATTGAATTAAAATCAATACTAAAACAATCTCATTTTCTTCCTTGAGACCGTACATGTATATGTGTATAAATTATGTTGTAATAAAATATTATAATGGAGTTAATGGATTTATTTTAACGGCAGCATTGTAACTTCTAATTAAAAGTATTCAAATAGGCAAATCATTTAACAATATGAAAGAAATAAAAGTAATACACCAATTTCATTCCAAGAAATTTCATTTTTTTCATTATTTTAGTGGATGTAAATTAAGAAGACATATATAGTGCCTATTTGAATCACTTTAAATTCAAATTTTTAATGAGAATTCACATTTTTCAACTGTAACTTGTGCATTTAAAAATTTTGGTGACACTGTATATTTGTCAAATGAGAGATTTTTGACAAATGCCGTTTAAAATTGAATGGGCCATTACATTACCATGATAGTTGTTGTAATTGTCCCTCGGGGCATATTCCAGTAGTGCAAAGGATAGGAGCGAGGTAATCTCAGTCTTGTTGGCAACCGCAGTGTGAGGGTTCGATTCCTGAAATATGGAATTAGACTCTTTGTGGACACCAATGTATATGCAAGCTCTTGCTCCCTAGCCTGTTGGGACACATTTCACGATTTACCTCCCTCATGATATTTCAGGTACAAGGTGGTGAGAGCCGGTTCAACATTTTTTTTTTGTTGTTGTTGTAATTGAAGTATGCCAAGGTACGGACCTATCATTTAGACTGCAAAAGCCTTATCAATGCCATCAGTCAATGCGAGCTCACAGTTGAAGGAAATGAAAACTCATTATCTTGCAATTCAGTGAGTCTCAAATAGGAGCATAATTAATAGAAAAAAAAGTCTTACATATATATAATTGAAAAAAATAAATTATATTACTGATATTTGCCAAGTGAATTAGAATATAAAAATATTCAGAATATTTATATCATATTATAAATTAACATGACATCAAAAAACTATTTCGGAATGGTACTTATATACTATTTATTTCTTCTTTTGTTTTTGTTTTTGTTAGTGCACCAAATTTAAACAATAATGTTATCTAACGTCACTGTCATTCTGTGTTAGAACACCAATGTATGTGATGTTATATTATAGGTTCAATTAAAGGTGGAAATTATATGATTCATTTAGTTGAATATATAATTTAATGTCATTACTATCATCTAAATTGGTAAGCATTACTCGAGTTTAAAAGGTTATGAACTAATAGTGCAATTTACATTTTTTTCCTTTTAGCTTCTTTTTTTGATTTATTATTATCAATAATATATTAAATATCATATTAAAGGAGAATCATTTTTTGAACGATTTTAATCCCACTATAATTCAATTATTTTAATAATATATTATTTTTCGTTTTTCAATATGCAATAAATACCACAAAATCTTTGTCATGTATAAATTTTGTGTTATTAGTTCTCAATTAACTAACATTAACATCAATCTAAAATCAATTGATCTTGACTTGGTGAATCTTGATCTATATGAATCTAAATTTATTATAAATGAATTTCTTTCTATTCATATATTTATAAATTTTATGAGTGTTTGAGTTCATGTATTAGCATTTAATTCTTATGTACCAAAATGCAGTATGAAAAGGTTGCTTATTTATAATATTTCATTATTACAAAAAAATTGAATATAAGAAATTGAGTTTTGATAGTAGAATTATATTCTCTTAAATTTTTATTCTAAATTTTATCTTTTAAAGTTTGTTTGAGACTCATAAAATCTTTCTAATAAATTGATATCAAATATTACTCTTAGGGTCTGTTTGATTGTGAAAATGAAATTTGGGTGGAAATAATATGAATTCTAGAGAATTGAATTACCTAGAAATTGTTTTCCTGGGAATTGTAAATTATTGTGTTTGATTGGTATAATTTTTCACGTGAAAAATGTTGAAGTAAAAGTGTTTTTAAGTGTTCATTTGACTTTGTTTTATATGAAGATTTTCAATTTAAGGGATATTAACTTCTACCATTGTTCCTAGGATTTGTTTCCATTGCCAACAAAAAAAAAGGAAAAAAAAAATCAAAAAATCATCTATATTTTGGTGTTCTTTTGTCTTTATTTACATGAAAATTGTCAATTTCAGGGATGTCCTCTTTTACAATTATTCCTAAAATTAGTTTATATTGCCAACAATTTAAAAAAAAAAAAAAGCAAAAAAAAAAAGTTGGAAATCCAAAAACCACCTACCCCTCGAAAAATAAAAGGTGGAAAATCACGCTTTACGATGTTGTACCTAGAAATTCATAGAAAATCAATTCCCTGAAAAATTTTGTCAATCAAACAAGATAAAAGTGAAAGTTGGAATTCGAATTCCAAGTTTCACGAAAAATTTCGTACAATCAAACGGGGCTTCACAGTACTTATAAAATATTTCAAAATAAAGCTTGATGGTGGAAAATTCGTCATTTTACGCAAGTCAAAGTGGACGGATTCCGTGTGTAGGACCGTACGAGTGGGAAACCAAAAACTCTTCGAAAAGCCAAATTTTCACATCAACTGTTCATTTAAAACGATTATGTTTTTGTATTATTCGCAGGATAACCAATGAATAACCGTTTGCCCTCACCATACACCCTTCTCACGCCATTCGTCACACCCAAAAGGGTTTCTTCTTTCTTTTTCCATAAACTCGCACACATATACATGTGAATATCTACATACAAAGACTCGCAGTACTAGGATTCTTGATGGCAATAGCCCTTAATTAGCGGATATTCTACAACACACTTGTTTTAAGAACTTTGGCTCTAGCCGGCTAGCCCCACTTAATTTCTATTTCTTTTTTTTTTTTTCTGGGCTTTTAATAGCTGGGATTGGGATTTTTAGTACATGCAAATTAGTGGAGAAATGGGCTTTTGCTCAGGGATGGCTGTAGTTTATTTGGTTATACTGAATTTGCTTGAAGTTAATGGTGAAATTCCGACAACCCTTGATGGTCCCTTCAAGCCTGTGACTGTTCCTTTGGATAAAAGTTTCAGGGGAAATGCAATAGATTTGCCAGACACAGATCCTAGGTTGCAAAGGAGTGTTACAGGGCTTCAGCCTGAGCAAATTTCTGTCTCTCTTTCTTCAACTCATGATTCAGTGTGGATTTCTTGGATTACAGGTTAGATAATTACTCGCCTTTTTCTTCTCATTTGGTTTTGATTTAAATAGAATGCAAGAGATACGTAGGATCGGACTTTAACCATCTTATATGAAACCATAATTTCAAGTTTTATTTCAAGAATATACTAAGATTAAGTTGGTTTTATTGAATATTATCATCTTTGTTTTGACGGAATAATTGTTTTAATTTATAGTTTAGCTTGATGAATTTATTCAAGAAACGGCAAACTAAAAATTTGGAGTTGAATTATTTAATTTACAGGGGAATTCCAAATCGGTGACAACATTAAACCATTGGATCCGAAAACTGTTGTGAGTGTCGTACGTTATGGGAAGCTAAGGTTTCCTATGATTCACAAAGCAACTGGCCATTCTCTTGTATACAATCAAATGTATCCTTTTGAAGGTCTTCAGAATTACACTTCCGGAATTGTCCATCATGTTCGTCTTACGGGTATGGTCGAGTTGAGTCTTGTCGTTCTAATATCGGGATTCAATAATAAATCTAACTCTCCACTTTGTTTGCCTCAGTTCTTGTAAAAAAATATCTGGCTTATATGTGCTTTTGTTATAACGATATTGCAGAAATGATTTATTCCTGTTCAACTATGACGTTAGACATCTTATTTATTTATTCAAATTTAGTTTCAATATGTCTTCTCATACGAAAGCATTCATTTTTATTTTATTTTTTTTATCAAAGGTTTCGACGTGCACAATTTTTATTTGCTCTGGTATCGTGTTGAACCATGTCATATAAAAGTTTAGAAAGGGGATTATTTATTTGCCAAAGCATATTCAGACATTAGAGCTTAAAGTTTGCTTCATCTCCTGAAGGGTTAGATCCCAACACATTATACTACTATAGATGTGGAGATCCTTTAATACCATCAATGAGTGATATCTATTCCTTCAAGACAATGCCGGTTTCTGGTCCAAGAAGTTACCCGAGTAGAATAGCTGTGGTAGGGGACCTCGGTCTCACTTACAATTCTTCTTCAACAATCAACCATTTGAAGAGAAACAAGCCCGATCTAGTTCTGATGGTCGGGGACTTGTCCTATGCTAACTTATATCTTACGAATGGGACCAGTTCAGATTGCTATTCTTGCTCGTTTCCAGATACTCCTATACACGAGACCTATCAGCCTCGTTGGGATTATTGGGGAAGGTGAAAATCTAATCCCTTATGTCAGTTTGAAATCTTTTCTTGAGCTAACAATTTAAGTCATTATGAACTGTATGACAGAATTTCATTTTAAGTTTCATAATCTATTTTTTATTTGTATAGTCTTTAATTTGCTTCTTTAGATCTTTACTATCCCAAGCAATCATGATTCACGCTCTCTATCTCTCTCTTCAGATTTATGCAGCCACTGGTTTCTAAAGTTCCGATAATGATGGTACAAGGGAACCATGAAATTGAATTGCAAGCTCAAAATCGGACTTTTGCATCCTACAGTTCTCGATATGCATTTCCATATAAAGAAAGTGGATCTTCTTCTCCTTTCTACTATTCTTTCAATTCCGGGGGCATACATTTTGTAGTGCTCGGTGGATACACTGCATATAGCAAAACAGGTAAACGAGTCTACTTGTTACCATTCACTCTATCTAGCTGTGATACGGTTGGCCTGAACCCATGGCTTCTCCATTGCAGCTGATCAATACAAATGGCTGCAGAAGGATCTGACTCATGTTAACAGAGAAGTTACTCCATGGTTGGTAGCTACATGGCATCCACCCTGGTACAGCAGTTACACAGCACACTATAGAGAAGCTGAATGTATGATGGTAGCAATGGAAGATCTACTGTATCGGTATGGAGTCGACATAGTCTTTAATGGACATGTAAGTTTTCGAGGCCTTTATATTAACAAATAGGTGAATACTGAGGTCACAATTGCTAAAATCTGCAGGTCCATGCCTATGAGAGGTCGAACAGAGTTTATAACTATGCCTTGGATCCTTGTGGTCCTGTATACATTACAGTTGGAGATGGAGGGAATAGAGAGAAGATGTCAATTACACATGCTGATGAGCCAGGTAAATGTCCTGAACCATCCTCCACGCCAGATGAATTTATGGGTGGATTCTGCGCCTACAATTTCACATCTGGTCCAGCAGCTGGTAAGTTTTGTTGGGATCGACAACCTGAATATAGTGCATACAGGGAAAGCAGCTTTGGCCATGGAATTCTAGAGGTACCTGCTCTCTCTCTCTCTCGTTTTATATTAAGACTTAATCCCTACTGTAGAGAGCTGTAAGACACGAAAAGGAAATTGAGAAATGAGCAAAGAGCACACAGATTTTATAGTGATTCACTATAACCAAAAAGAAGAATACAAGTTCTTTAACTCATACACCTCTCTTACAAACACTAGACGACCCTTTAAAAGTCCTTAATATACTATAATTTCATAGTAGTATAACCATCTAGGCTGAAGCATATTCAGTTACTGGAGTTCTCTGCTGTTAGCGTGACTTAAATATTTTCTAAATGATTAACATAGATTAAGGGTGACACGAGTATTTTGTTATGCATTTAACTTGCAGGTTAAAAATGAGACACATGCTCTTTGGAAATGGCATCGGAATCAGGACTTGTACACCAAAGCTGGAGATCAGATTTATTTAGTAAGGCAGCCCAAAAGATGTCCAGTCGAACCAAAGGTAATTAAACTTTGGGGAGTAGAAAAGCCAAAAAATGTATTTTATGGACTATAATGGATTTTCACTAACTGAATCGATCAAATACCATTTCACTTGCATGTAGCTTGACACTTGAAAATTTTGAGTAATCTTAAAGAAAAATCTACATTACTGTTGTCATTCTTTTGTAAGGGAAAAGCTATAGAATTATGAAATAGACGAGTCTGTTGAATTAAATTTTTCAATAGAATGTCAAATACTTCCGATTTTCCGTTCTTTTATTGAAAGCCCTTCAAGTACTTTCCACTTTCTAGTTGGAAGGCATTGCTCGATTGCTTCTAAATTAAACACTCCCGTATATATATATTCGTAGGTTTCATTACTTAACCGTTTAAGAAGTTCATGCCATTTTCTCTTGAATCTCAAGGGTTCCTCCTAGTGGCAAGTTCTGTGTATGAAATCTCAAGGACGTGTGGATCAGAGAAGGAGCAGATGGAATATGAGTTGCAGTTTGGATATGACAATTATA
Organism: Olea europaea var. sylvestris; assembly: GCF_002742605.1. NCBI lineage: Eukaryota > Viridiplantae > Streptophyta > Magnoliopsida > Lamiales > Oleaceae > Olea > Olea europaea. Next base: position 84,249 of record NW_019240398.1, read on the forward strand.
TTTGTGAATTTAGTGCAGAAACATATATATTGAATTATGATATAGTGAGAATAACAGAAATTTTGTTGATGCTAAATCACGTGTGTAATTTTTGAACTTCAAATGGAATTTCCAATTCAAAATATACGAACTTTATTTTTTAAATGCATTTGCCCGTGTTTTCTAAGTTTGTGTCAGATATTGAATTGTTGAACCACCTCAAGTAAAAGCTTGAATTGTCGAATCTGTTTAAACTTTGTCTTCAGTAATGAACATTGAGTTTGCAATCATGAGAAGAGAATGAGAATGGTAACCGAGGAGCAAAACCTGAATGACCTGTTCTAGTGAGGTAGATTATATTTTACTGTTGAAGCCTAGGCTTCAAAATGAAGTTAGTTACTATGCTGCTAGGCTCTACATGGTTTGGAATGTAAATGATAAAATGAAGAAACATACAGGGAACAAGATTACTCTTATTAACAGGTCTGGTGAAGCATTAGATTTTGGTGAGTCAGGATCTGTGGATCCTATCTCCGGTGTTATTCCTCCACCTCCATACAAAGGTGCAGTGGTCGTTCCTGGTGGTGGTGGCTGCGTCACACCTGTAGCTGGCGTTGTTCCTGGTACTGATGTCCCCCCTGGTGCGACCGACCCTCCTTCTGTGCTGGAAAATTTCAATATCCAAGTCATTGGAATTTCAGGCATGCTGTTATAAAAAAAACAAAAAAAAAACAAGTGAATTATCTGATAGTACTAGGCTAGAGTAGATAGAATGATGAATAAGATTTTAATCTATTTTTCTTTAATACTGCTTATTACTCAATCCTCACTAACAAACATGCCATAAAATCCCCTGTCCTCAAAAATCTATACATCAGTAAACTCTTGTGCTAAATGTGCAAACAAATTCCCTAGCAGTGCGAGAACGTGAGAATTGTGTGATTTGAAAGGAGGATAAAATAAGTTATATTTTAAGTTAATAGCACATTCTCCATTTTTCTAGTTGGGAGCAAAAGCAACTTTAGGAAAGTAGTAAAGCATAAAGAAAAGAAACCACTATAGTATTATAAAGAAATACAAGAATAAACAAGATTCAAGAACATACCTTGGAGATGATGGATAAACGCAGGATCCATAGCCTGAATACAAAAACCCCATATCATAGTCACAAAAGAAAAAGCACAATTTATTTATTTATTATTCATTTTATTTTATTTTTTTATTTTTTTGGCACGAAACGTGCAGTTACACTGAAATACATAAGCATGTGTGTAGATAGAAATGGAGATGATGTATAGCCGGCTTAATTATAGGTTTTATTGAATTTTTATTCCACTTCTACTTTGATACACTCGTTTTATTAGTATTGCTGGAACAAGAAGATGATGAGGATCATCAAGAGACGCCAAGCTAATTGGGAAATGCAGATGTACGTACCCATTCCTATCTCCAAAAATCTTACGCAAAAAAAAATAAAAATAAATAAATCGATAGAGGGAGAGAGAGGTGGTACGTACTGGGGTCAGTTTTGGCTATGGTGGCAGTGCCAAAAAAGTAACAGGAGGCAGGGTCACTGCCCCTGCGCTGGTAGTAACTGTTATACGCAAATGAAGCATGTGCTTGAATTGTGTTGGGCAAATAGCATAGCCCAGAAGACTGAATGGCTGCACAATCTGCCCCAGCTGCACAGGCAAAGTTTAAACCTGCTAGCATAGCCTGCTCACTTGCGTCACTCCTCACCACACACCAGGTGGCTTCCACCATCGAAAGGGGTGCCCTGTTGGGTATACTGGTGGTGCACAGAAGGAATAGCAGTGCCACCACCACCGTGGACGGTGGTGCTGCCATATCTGGTAACTAGAGAGAGGGTGGTTGGGTGGGGATGGGATGGGATGGGGGCAAGTGGATTCTCTGTACAGTTTAGAAAGTGGAATCGAAATGTGGGGTTATAGCTGTGTTTTCTTTTACTTTCTGGTTCTTTCTTCGTTGTGCTTTCTCTTTAAGGTTTGAACGAATTAATTGAGGAGTTAAATGTTTAAATCATATATGGTAGTTTGGATTGCATGGCGAAGAAATTTAGTGGTGGAATTTTTAGTTTTGCTGATGTGATCATATTTGGCCATTCGACTGTATAAGATTCTATTTGGGAAAGACAGAGGAAAAAACACAAGGACAATTGCCTGCAAAATTAGTAGCCTCAACATGGTCTGAACGGTGAATTAGAACGGCGCTAATCAAGGGTTCGTCTTGTATGACTTTTTAGGAGTAAAAAATTAATTTTAAAATTGAACCTTGTTATATATACATCAAGGCTTATATAAGAAATTTCATAATATCTACATGACACTTTATCATTTATCAATTTAAAACATAGCCAATTTTTCAAATCAATATTTCCTCCACATCATTTTCGGTAACCGCTTACGTACCATTTTTATGTACTAGTAGCAAAAATTTTTAACATTAAGGAGTTATTTTTGAATTTATCTGAATAATTTTTAGAAGTGCTTTACTGGACTAAAAAAATTAAAGACATCCACCCATCACTAGCCATGTAAATAAGTCAAGCCAAGACTTGCAGCTCGTGTATGGCCCGTAAAAAAATGGCTTGGGCCACCCAGCCCTGCTAAAGCTCGAATGAAAAATTTGAGGCTTGGCTCGAGCCTTGTTGAGCCGAGCAGGCCCTTTTTTGTTTTGTTTTAATTCATGAAATTCTTATTTCTTTTTAATAATTTAAATTTGTGCAATTTATACTAATTATAGATTAAAAAGAGTTACAATCGGCTACAATCAATGTAATTGGAGTTAAAATTGTACACGAAATAAAATATTTCTTATACAATTTTTTCCAAATAAGTGAATTTAAAAACTACGTAATTAAGTCAATAAATTAATTTAAAAACTTACATTATCCTATCATTTGATCTGTTGCAATTCTTCGGCCATTATGCTGTAAACTTTTTCTCAAAGACGTAATTTTGTTCATTTCCAGTCCTTCAAGAATATTAGAACCTCCAATATGTCTACTTTTAGTCTTAATTGTTCGTCTAACAAAATCCTATCACCTAAACTACATACAGCTTCCAATGCTACCGTAGACAATGGAGGTGTTAGTAAATCACATGCAATTTTTATATAATTGAATATTGTCTTTCGTTACACATTATGATAGAAGAACAACTTTTCTAACTCTTTTAGTTGTAACACACTATGAATGTTCATGCACATATATCTAACAAATTCAGAGGAAATTTCAAGATCTGTACTACAAACATCTATCCTCTAAATATGGATAAACTAGAACTAAATGAGGGTGCACTAGTATTGGTGTTCAAAAAGTTCTATTTATCATTAGATTTCTTGTAGTATTTCATGAAGATGTACTTTGGGAATTACAACTGCTATGACCTCTTTTTTCAACATAATATTTATACATTTCATATATTAAATATTCTATATATACATGTGATAATTCCTCATTTGTGTAATTTGAAATCTCCTATTTTAATACTTTTTGTGCTAGTTAAATGAACTCGGGGGCCATCACCGATGCTAAAAGAAATAAAGAGAGCAACTCTTCTCAATATTTGTGAAATTTTAACTCTATAGAAATAACTATATCAACAAAAATTGGCATAGTCCTATATTTATTTAATGTTTGTATAATGTAGAAAAAGTATTGTAAAACAAGTGATGATGTAGGATAATAAACACTGCTACAAGCATTTGTGGCATCAAGAAAGGGTTTTAAGAAATTCTTCACACGAAATGCAATAGACTAATTTCATTCTTTCAAATTATGTTCGGGTCCATAAGTATGCTTACTATTATAATATAATGAAATAACTTTATCATATTTTGTAATATAAGATATGTAGAGTTTCATTTATGTGTTACATCAGTAGCAAATGATTTCATTCTAAGCCATGTTCTGTATACAAAATTTCTCGATGGTGACACGGTAACGAAATTTATAGCTTGTCTAATTTTGTCTAGTTGTCTTCTAAATATGTTCTAAACAATCTTTTTAGAATCAAATTGATAATGTGACATACACAAAGCCGATGAAAAAATAAACTTTCAAATGTAGGGTTTAGATTCGTAATAAATTTTTCAATACTGAATTTGTTCATACTAGCATTGTCAAAAGTAAAAGTTCGTACCATTTCTTGCATACCCAATTCTCATATAATCTCTTTAAAATAATGTATATGTTAGTGGCATTATGTAGATATTTCACTAATCTAAATACAGTCATCCTTTTTATATAAAATCCAAAGATGATCAGTCCAAAGGTGACCAACCATGTACATACCTACAGAGCTACCTGATGTGCAGGCAGCTACACGGTTGCTTGAAGTTGTGATGCCTGCTTGTACGCAAGCAAGCAAGCCAGCTACTTGCTTACACGAGCCATTTTTCGCCTTCATGTAAGCTGGCTCGGTGTGACTTGTCAAGTCACACGGGTTGGCTCAGGCTTGGGCTATTGACTAAAGTGAGGCTCTGCCCCAACCTTAGCTCAATTGACATGAGCCATGAGTAGAGTCAAGCCAGCTCAGGCTTTTTCTTATTGAGTCATTGGCTATCCGAGCCGACAGGCCTAATTGACATCCCTACCCACCATAATAATTTTCTAATTTTATACATTTCTTATATTTTCCTCAAACGGATGCATAATTCTTCTGACGATTGTCTTCCTTCTTGACTTGTACTTTTGTAGGGGCAACGTGTCCAATAGATCTTGGCTTATCTCACGTTCACTGAAACTTTTTTTGCGCACATGAACTAATTGTTAGAGCATGTGGTCAATCTCCGATGGTGGAGTGGGCGATTACAAGAACTCCGCAAGTCAAGTTAGTCTACGTTTGAATATATATTTGGGTAAAGGATTTGCTTTAGACATGAGTCACTTAAGTAAAAAGGGGTTCGAATCCAAGAAGCATAGAGAGAAAAATAAGAGAGCAAACTTAAAGTTTTGAGAGTCTAAAGTTTGCATTACCTTCAAATGACACAATGTAATAACTTTTACAGTAAAGGGGATAAGTATCTTTGGATAAAGTGAAATGTACTCCATCGTAACGGCCGAGCCACCTTGTCTTAGGTGTCAATTGGTTAGGTCCTATTCTTAGGTTTACGACCGTATGCAGCCCTATGTTTGACGCATAGAGACTAGACTTGATAGGCTACCTTGATATAGTGATTGTTGCAGTAAGTTGTCACGTCAATTATTTATGGAAGATTTTGGATAGAAGATCCTTGTACCACCTCTAAATCCCTCAACTCTCCACGAGGTTTCGACCCTTAACATGGTTTCGGCCTCGCTATAAGTGTTTGGTCAAATTTGGTACATTGGACAGAAAGATGTGAAGTGAAGGTTTATGTTTGCTTGTTATATGATTGCCACGTGACTAATACTAATCAAACATTTGTTAAACAATATTAGAACTTGATTAATAATTTTAGCCATGCATATTTGACTTTTCTTTACATGTTACCTTTTTATTTTATTTTATTTTTTAAATTATATTTATGCCTGGCAAAACACTACAGATTTCCTAGAATTTTTAAAGTTGAAATTGGGCAATTGACTAAGTGGTCCTAGCGATCAAGTTGAATGAGAGTCTGTTTGAGAGTGATTTTGAGAATTGATTTTTTAACCGTTAGGAAAAAAGTGGAGTCCACCTGTGAAAGAAAAAGTCAAATATGACGGCTGAAATAGTGAAATAACGATCAAAAAATCAATTTTTTGGATAAAAAAATCGGGCCCAAACAGGCCCTGAGACCTTCGCTTGCCTACCATATTAAAGTTGTGTAGTAAATTTGAGATTACTTAAGTTAGATTTTCGCAAATTGGACTTCCAATCAAAATTTTGTAACATCGTCGTGTACATTTAATGCTTGTACTTGTAAAACTAAATTAGTATTTTAAAGTGAAAAGTTGATGTGACGAGTTGAATAGACAAATTTATGCATGAAAATTCATATAAATGATATAAGTAACATACAAACCGTTAGTGGGAGGTTTGCATGATGGTCATAACTCCAGTGGCAGTGTGCATTTCAATAATTGGATTATTGTATTTGGACTATGAACGGTTCCATCATCACGAATAGAGTAACATGCTTGTGTATACTTTTCGAATTAATAAATCTCTCGAGACATATTAACGTCAGATACTCCTACTCTCGTGTTGAGCTAGAGTTCGAAACCAAAACCTCTCCATTGAGATAATTAAGGCGAAATCAAATATAAATATCAGATGGGAGCCAAGTAGGACAGGATTAGAGAGCCTTAGGCCTTTTGGTTAATTGGACTAGGCTGCAATGTAGAACGTATTATGCAAATCAAGGGCCGAGATGGTGTCACTTCAACCCTAGTCCCAATCCCAATCCCTATTTTAGTAGCAGGGTCCATGCCGAACCTAGCCAGCCTTTTGGCCGTCAATCGTAGTCCTGCAGCACCTAGCATTTTTCAAATTAAAATGGATATTAAATCCTTTGAAAAGTCAACCCTTATCATAAATTAGAGTTAATTGTTCCAATGGTCATTGAACTTAGGTCCATATCTTTGATTGGTCATTGAACTTTAAAATGTCGAGTTTTGGTAACTGAATTTAGGTCCATATTTTTTATTAGCCACTAAAATTTAAAATGTCTAGTTTTGGCCACTAAACTTTGAAAAATGTTGAATTTTGATCACTAAACTTAGGTTTATGTTTTCGATTGGTCACTAAAATTTAAAATGTCGAGTTTTGGCCATTGTAAACTCTATATTTTTCAAAGCTCATAGTTATATTAGTGAGTAACATACGGCATATTCTAAAGTTCAGTGGCCAAAATTCAATATTTTAAATTCCAGTGAACAATTTAAGACATGGACCTAAGTTCAGTGAGCAATCGAAGGCATTGACCTAAGTTCATGACCAAAACTTGACATTTTAAATTTCAGTTATCAATCAAATCAAAGATATTGACCTAAGTTCAGTAACCAAAACTCAACATTTTTCAAAATTCAGTGACCAAAACTCGACATTTTAGAGTTCAGTTGTCAAACAGTGATATGAACCTAATCTTAGTAACCATTGAACAATTAACTCCATAAATTATTGAAATATATGTACAAAGAGTAATAGCCTCAAATCGCAGTATCTCTCTCTCTCTCTTCAAGAAATCCTTGCCTCATCACCATGACTCATATCCTTCCTGCCGCAATTCATTTTTTTTTTCTGTGGAATTAAATTCTTTTTCAGCGCAACTTTTATTTAATGTAATTGGTATTATATTGTATATATTGTGAATATGTATGTTTTCAATTCTTCATCTTTACAGGGAATTGATGTTTGTACGCACAAATTAATAGCGTAAATCACTTGTCTCTTTGAATTTTTCATCTGAAATTTGTTTTTCATGTTGAATTCAATGTATTTAGTGTTATGTTCCTGTTTTCCTTAACTGGGTCTAACGTGGAAACCAAAGGGAAAAGGATAGAGAAAGGGCTCAGGCTCGGACCGGTGGAAAAGGCAAGAATAAAGATGACGGTTTGACCCCAGAGCAGCGCCGTGAAAGGTAGTTCCCTTTCTTTCTTTTTAATTTTTACCTTGCTTTCAGAATTGTAATGTTCTTTTTTTCCTTGGATCCTCAATAGATGTAGATCATATTTCTTGTCTAATCGTTAGTAATTTTTGTTGATTTTGCTCAACTTTGAAGTTCTAATGCAAATTAGGATCTGATTTCTTAGTTTGCTTTTCCCCCTTCCAAGATCTTCCCAGATTTGACTTTATTGTTAGTGTTCTTTGCCAAGATTCTATTTTCGATATTAGATCTAATCTTTAAACCTGGATTTTCTTTAAAGTTAGTACATAAATTTCAGTTCTCCTTTTCTTCTCCAAATTTTTATAGGTAATTTTTTTTTAAATCCATTGATTCTTAATAAAAAAGTCACCTTAGTCAAGAAGTGCAGGTACAAGTCTTTTACATGTTTTCAAATTTTCGAACTACATGTATGAAATGTAAATTATGGTCTAACTTTCTAACTACATGTGTTTCAAGATGTAATCTGTGTTATAATTTGGTTCTTTACTTCTTTATAATCATTTATTAAAACCCATATAAATATACGAATTTAGTTAGGTAGTGTCCATATCAGTGGTCTGATTTTGATTGATTCACCTTTGATTATGTCTTTTATGTGTCTGGTTATATAGGGATGGAAAGGCACTTCAAGAAAAGGCTGCAAAGAAAGCAGCACAGGCTGCAGGGGGTGCCGATGCTGGAAGTAAAAGCAACAAGAAATAGGACATTTCTTGTTCATGAGTTTCACAATCGACTTTTCTTGCTTATTCTGAGCTTGTTGGCTTTTTCCCCTTGATTTTATGTTTAATATCTGAAGGATCATCTTAATTACAATGTGAATGTAAAACCATGATGTTTGTCTGTTTTTCATCAATTTAAAAGTATTTAATGATTTTTGTTTGTTTTGTATCACATAGTTTAGATTTGTGAGTTGGCTGATGGTGATAAATAAATTGGATTTGGCTCTCCATGTTTGTTGATCTTTGTGATTCCCACTGCAACCTAACCCTTTTTTTTCCCAAGTAATTTGTCAGGTTAGTGATGACTCTTTCACTCACCAACTTCTTGTGTATTTAGTGGCCGTTTGATACCCTTTATTCTACAAGTACCAAATGGTTTACGTAATTGTTTACCGAATTGACAAGTGGCGGCCCCCTATTGGAGGGCTCCTCCAATAGGGGGCCGCCACGGCTGTTTGACACCCTTTATTCTACCAAATTTATTTTTTACAACAATGTAATGAGCCCACATGTATGCTGTATTCATGTTGACAAGAAAGAGTTGTTTATTAATTTTATGGTATGTATATTTCCAATTTTCCCCTTTGATAAATGCCTGGTTACAAATCGAAATATGGGAGAAAGATTGAAGGGCAAATAAGTAAATTTCATGACATACTGAGGGCAAACACGGTATTTAGTGGTAAATGGGTGGATTTTCAAATTTGTGTCAGATAAGTCAATTGCTTTTTTTGTTGGCCATTAATGCTTTTACTATTACAAAAATTAAATTGAGGGAAAGAAAGGGCGTCAAATAGACGCTTAATAGTATCTTCAATATACTGAATTTGCAATTCTTCCCCAAGGCACATGTGTGTTTAAACTTCTACTTGTTTCAATTCGATAAACCCAAACATAGTTATGTGGGGATCAGCTCTATTTATCCCGCTCTTTCAGTTTGCTTTATCTAGGACCATTTCCATGTATTTGTGCAAGTTCTGACTGCAATTTTACAAATTGATAGAGAGATTGAGAACATTAATGATACAACATTAATGCTTATTTTAACTTAAACGAAGCTTATCCCATCTAAGTAGGCTGAATTTTTTTCAAAGTGTTTCCTGCAAATGTAGAATATATTAAAGAAATTCAACAAGTCTTCTGTCGTGCAGGATGTTGTATTAAACCTAAATGCTTCCTAAGCCTCATTCCAGAATATTTTTAAAGCATGATTGAAAACTGAATTACTTGGACTCTACTACATCAGCAAGCAGGATAGATAAATCGACAATCTTGAAATTTTCTCTCTTTTTTAACTTTCATTACCCTCTTGTCTCCATCTCGATTCCACTAATCAGTATCGTGTTGTGTATCAAATGTATCTTCTGCTACAGGTTTTGTTAAACTTAAACAACCAAAACTGAAGTATTTAAACTCTGGATGGATCTGCATGCAAGATCTCTCGAGTCTTGGAGAAAAAATCATGCTAGTTTGAAATTAATTTCTGGGGATGAACTGCATTTTAGAGTTGTAAAGTCACATGTTGGGAAGTTGCCTTTTCTCTGGCTATCTTAAAGGAATGGTTTTAAGTTTCACCAAGGTCATTATTTTTGCGGCCCTTGTTACGAGATTAATATCCTACACAAGGTCAAGAGATAGTCATTGCATTTAAATATGACAAATTTGGATTTACGTTGCATTTGGGGCTTGATAAGTTAATGGAATATTATAATGAATTGGGAATTCTACACGATTTAAGAAGAGACGTGAGTGAAGTATGAATAATACTATTCATCACTATTTTTTACTCATAAATAGTGATGAGACATTTAGGTGACTTTAATTGATTTGTTGTTATAATTGACATCTTAAGGTAGGATATAAGATAACAAATTCATTGATGCTACATCATCGATGATTGGTAAGTACCGCTTATGAATAGCGATACTTCTAAGATATATGTATTCTCTGATGTATTGTCTATTGACATACCCAATAGAAGTATGGTGCGTTTCCACTTAAACAATTGGGTGTATCCTTTCCGTTTCAATTCAAAGGCGGAAGTAACAAGGAGTTCATTGTTAGTATATAATTGATATATGTGATCCATGTCATTGCTTATGGGGAAAAGATCTAGCAAGGGTAACTACAGAAGTAAATTTTTTCCCGGGATGTCAAATCTAATACTCTCGGATGTTCTATTTGAAGACAATATAGTAGATAATCCAAAACAGGGGCGGACCCACATGGGGTCATGTGGGGTCAGATGACCCACAAAATTTTGGGTTTTTTTTTTTTTTTTTTCAAAAAATGGTTATTTTAACTCGTTTTCGACCCACTTTAATACATACCAAATGAAAACGAAATATTGCATTCTTAATATCATTTCTAAGCATACATGGCCTAGTTTTTCGCTTCTTAATGGCGTGCAAAATGATCGACCATAGCAAAAGATACGATGTATTAAACTTTTGACCCCACAACCCAAAATGATTGGGTCCGCCCCTGATCCAAAAGCATGATGGATTGACATGAGCACTACATGTCAAAGTTTGGTGATATAGAGATGTTTTCTTCTTATATACCTATAAGAGGGCGTATATTCCCCATTTTCTTTGAACACAATGTAAGTGCCCATTAATGGTTGTGGAATACAAGTTGGAATTGCATTTGTTGAGTTCTTAAAAGTTCTTTGAATTTCTAGTAGTGTTCATCGGTTGGTCATGTTGGTTAGGAGTACTCATCAATTCGCGGTATTGATATATAATTAAAAGAACTCACAGAAGAGTAGATGTTAACATTGTGATAGCAAGTGTATATGACTTGAAAAGTAAGAAGTTGATATCTCTAACTCGAAGGTTAGAAGGAAAAGTTGTTTTCTCTAACTTGTTTGTTAGAAGGAATCATATTTTCTTCTATAAAGGATTAGAATTGAAAAAGAAGCAACCGTTAAAATCCATTGTCATTTAGTTAATCTTCAAGGATAAAGTGTGAAACTAAATTAGGAAGTTAAGACATCATATCGATTAATAAGGCTGGTTCGTTAAAAAGAGAATGGTTGTATCATATTCTTTTCTATTGATAATGAGGTGGATTACAATGTCTCGTGTATATGATAGTAACTTCATAATGAATTGAGTGACTCCGGCAATATCATCTTTGACGAAGTAGCCTTGCAAGGGATTAATTGAGTTTTTACATAAAAGGGATAGTACTAAAGGAAGCAAACTTAAACTATCTATGGAACCACACCCCAACAGTTGAAACATCAAGATCTTGAGTTCAATGAACAAATTACATTATATGAGTGATTGCAATCACAATTCATATTTTGTCCCCTAGAAAAAAGTGCTTAGTACACAAGCTTCTTAGCTTTTAATTTATTTATATGGTCATGTCTATAGAATACTTCAGTTATGCGATGATTCTTGATAAGTCGACTTATGTGAAAGTTAGGAATGATGCCATCTTTAATATACGACTTGGCTAGCTAAAATTTTCATGAAAATCCAAATAAATGACACATGGACTATTTACGTGTCGATTGAGAATACTTAAGGACATGCAAATATGTGATGAAATGTTTCAGGTTATCACTAGGTGGAAGTTCAATTCCAAAATACACATTCAGTGATGCATAAGCTTGGTGAAGTCCTTCGGAGAGATTTTTTCAGAACTCCATTTTTTTTTAAATGGTTGAGGATTATTGGAAACTTTTCAAATAATGCAGTTTTCGCTCAATAGGCGTCCGCCCCATGCTTGTGCATTGGTCCCCTAACTCCAGCATCTGTTCATATTTTGTCCAATTTTCTGGTGTCTTTTCATCTCAATTTGGTTATTTAATTTACAGTGCATAGGATCATAAATCATGGGAAAGGTTGTTTAAATCTATAAATTAGAATGTTTCTTATTTATTTAACATGTAAATATATGGAACGATAGAATTTTCCTTCATGTTCTTCCTTGAAACTATATTTTCTTCATAACTTGCATTCATCTCTTGCAAAGTTTTGTTGGTGTTTTGTAATTCAAAATTACATAACACTTCATCTCTCCTTTGTGTTCGGGATTATCTTCATATATATAGACACACACATGCACATCATCTTAAGGAAAGTGCAAATGTGTGTTGGAATCCCCGAGGGAGTTATTATATTCAAATTTTTGCGAAACATTTTAATCGACGGGTTTGGTTTAATCCTCATATAGGAATTTGTTGCGGTTTCTCCAACTTGTTTCTTTGACCTAAGAGTTCAACGAGATTTTTTCCAACTTTGTCAACTTGCTCCAGCCAATATGAATAGACCACCACCATTTACAATTTTTATCTTCTTTTAACTACACATTACTTGAAATCGCCAAAAATTTTACCAAGCAAGCACGTTTAGAGGCGACTACATACATTTTATTTTATCAAAAGTAACTTATTAGGAGCAATCTAACTGATGTATTTCAAACTTTGTAATATTTTTGAATTTGGTGCATTGAATTCGATGAATATTATATAAATTTAGAGAAGTGATAGTTGTTGGTAATGAAGGCGTGCCAAATGATGCACTGTTTTCTAGTCCAAAGTTGATGTGCCATTCACGACACTTACCAAACACGCCACATTTTTTTTTCTAGTCCAATATTTATATTTGGTTGAACTTGACAAAATTAAGAAAGAAAGAAATAACCTTATGAAAAGATATGCAAAGTACCCTGGCGACATGTTTGGCATAATGTATATCCATTTTTTAGTCCAATCGTACTCGAAATATTCTTAATTTTGAAAATGATCAAATTGTAATTGCTTCATCCAATTTTCGTGTATTAAGTTTCAATATGATATAGATAGGAGTGGAGCCAACATGGAAGGCCACATGCTCTGCCAGAATATTTTTCCCCTTTATATTGGGAGTCGTCCGTACTCACATGGATCCGACCGTGCTAATCTGGAGTCCTGGATCCGCCAGTAGATATGAAGCTCAAAATTTCAAACAACCAACTCAATACGTATAAAGCTCAAGCAAAAAGTGAATTTCGAAATTGATATTCTCAAACGAGTTATTGTGGCACATGTAAATGATAACAATTCCATGTTGTTTAAATATGAAAAAAATATAATCAAAACATAAAGATTTGGATTATTAGTCTGAATAATGTTGGCCTTTAACATGAAATGCCTAGTCTCAAAAGATCAATTTCTTATTTAGTCATCTTCAGTTCAATCGAAGATGGCATATTAATTAAATATGTGTCATTCTTAAATTCCACAAAGCTCGCTTAGAAAGTCTCTTTTGAATCATGCTATCATTTTAGGGTCCTCATCCTCACATAAAAAACTATAGGATATGTAGGTCTTTTCATTCTTTTTATCCTTGTTGCCTCACTAGAATCTTGTTCTTTTCTTGTGGGCATTGGCTTTTCAAGACAAAACAAATCAAAAGGAAAAACAAAAATAATTAATTTATAAAATGAAATAAATAATTAAAAAAATAAAACACCTTCACTGATGGAGCTGTTAAGGATCATTACCATTTAATCATATTTGATAATCATAAACTCACCTAATATGGAGAGCCATGTTTGGACTAAACTAAATTATCCTAGGATTTCTCACGTCAAAATGAATGGATTTGGCTATAAGACAGCAAACTATTTATTATTTCTGTACAAGATATAACATTGTATACATTAACACTTTATATATGAGTTTTAGATCAAATTTATAATTATTTAGTAATAATTAGTGCTGATCCAAAATTAATTAGTCAGTCACCTGCTTTTATGGTGATATTCTTCTTTCCTTTAACCTAATGTTTGCCTTAAAAGTTATAGTGAATTTGACCCACTATTTTTCTCAAATCCTTTATTTTTTAAGATTACTGAAAAAATATTGAAATGATCTTTGGACTTCCTTTGCGAAGCAAGGACGCTTCTGTTGTTCCGGTGAGCAATTGAACACCTACAAAAAGAGGTCAGAGTTTTCTCCCTCGTTATACCTCCTGCGTGAGAATTAGTAATGGGGTTTTGAATAAAATGACCTATGAAAATAGAGAGAAAATATGTTATTAAAAAAAATAATAAATAAAAACTAGACATCTATACCTGGCTAGCCTTTGGAGTATTTATAAGTGTTTGATGAAGTGTAATCGTCAAATGGTTATTGTCCATGTGTCTAGCATAGCATGTCCATTCACCAGACAATTTTCCTCCACAACCTGGGTAAGCGATTCCCACTCACCAAACGGTTAGTGGGATCAATGATAATCGTCAAGTAGTTATCAATTAACTAAAAATGATGTTCACATAGTTGAGTGTCGTGATAATCGATCTATCATAGAGCGAGTTGTCTAGAATAGCGTAATTCGTCTAGCATAATGGAATTCAAGATAGCATAGCAATGGTCGGTCTATCATAACCGTAGTCGCTCTACCATAGAGACTAACATAGCATTAGTCAGTCTACCATAGCAATAGTTGCTCTATCCTAGTGGCAGTCGAACTAGCATAACGATAGACAAACTAGCATAGTAGTATACAGGCTAGAATAGTGGAAGTTGCCTAACATAGTGGAAGCCGCCTTCACTTTGTTGGTCATCGTAGTCTACCATTTATGTCACATGGCATCAATTACTAATATTACCTAAACTTGATAATCTTGCTTTGTCAAAGAACCTAGCATGCTAACATTTTTTTCGTGCCCAAAAGCAAAGCATTATTGATTCGGAGTATTTATAATTTTGAGAATATATTTTTGTTGGAAACTTCAAAAATGTGTGTGAAGCTCATAAATTTTTAATGTATGTGTTAATTTTATATTTATCTATTGTCTGTAATAATTAAAATAAATAACAAAAATAGGAAAATACTTTATTACGCCTGGGTTCACCTAGGCATATTTAGGCTCGTAAGGTTTGAGATTTAACATTCATGCCTTATGACGTTTTCCTTGGTTTTGGGGGGTGAATGATGCACATAATTCAGTTCTCCCTTTCAATTCATATTGTATTGAAGTTCACTAATTTAGTAGTGTAATCCACAATATTCAGTATTCATTTTTTCTTGCCTCTACAACCTTTTCATGGGTCATTCTTTGGCAGCGATATGTGGTATCATAAGATTGAAGGCCTTTATTTTATTTTTATTTTTATCTTCCTTGTGTTGGAAAGTGTTACCATCTTGACCCTTGCTCATTTGAAACTTATTTCAAAACTTAGATGAGATTGTCTCTGGCGAATAGTTACTTCGCCGGTATCTGTATGACTGTATCATTCACTAGCCATCTTCCTTTTACGCTAATCTTAGCTATTCTCAAACAATGATTAGCAGTAGCAGAGCTTGACTTTAATAGTGGCGACAAGAAAAATGGGTACAAGTCTGTCAGGTGGTCTAGCATAGCCAACTAAGAACGATCATCCACAACACCAACCACCATCAATCGATATTGGTCGATGCTGTGGAAGCCATGGTTCATCCACCAAAATAGATTCTTGTCTCGTTAGAACTCAAGAATACAGAGTTATACGATTGAACTAATCCTATTCAAGAATGGTCACGTCCGTCAGTTCTGGTGTTTGCTTATTAAAACCGGGACGTTTTATGTTTATCTTTCAATGTGGGATTATAGCCTGCGTTTTATCTTCTTTTGGCGGGGTGGATCCATCAATTAATTTCGTATATACAGCTGGGCTTTTATATAATATTTCGACGGGAAAATATCAGAAGTAAGAGTTTAAAGGGTGTCCTTAATTGAAATTGTAATGAATTTTAAAAGTCATTCTAAATTTAGTTGTATTCAACTGAAGTTTTATTGCATTTTAATGAATTCATTAAAATTTAGATGTCCCCAAGCTTAAAAATACATATAAGAAAATCTTTAGTGGATTTTTAAATATTTCAATAGTAGAAGAATTTTAAAAGATATAGATAGATTTCAAGCTTAAAAATACATATAAGAAAATCTTTTGAAATTTCATCATATTTGATGAGATTTTTATGGAATTTGTAAGAATCTATTTAAATCCACAAAATTCATTGGAATTTTAATCCTTTAAAATTCATTAAAATCTTAGTTGAGAACACCCCAGTAAGTATCACGGATTTCAAAATCAAGTTTCAAACTTCAAAAATCAAATTTTTATTAAATTGATTTATGATTAATTAATTAATTAATTTATTTATTTTATCAATTAAATATTCTATATAATTTGGTCACAAATTACCGACTTAACTTATTATTTGTTGGTCACGAATCAAAAATGTTATGTCACAAATTATTTTAGGGTCACAGTTCAAAACTTTTATAGGTCACATTTTGTTCATCGGTCACAAATCAAAAAATTTATAAGTCACAATTTATTTATTGATCACAAATTACAAATATTATAAGTCGCAACTTATCAAATTATCGATTACGGATGAACAAGTTTTAAGGTCACACATTATTTATTGGTCACAATTTATATTTTTTATTGGTCATATATTAACAAATTTAATGGTCACAATCAATCAAATAATTTGGAAAATGTCGTGTGTACATCTTGTGGTGTACACATGGCTTTACACCCGCCATGGAGGAGGCCCACGAATATTTTATTACATGTGGACCTCCCTCCATGTGAAGGGGGGTGTAAAGCCGTGTGTACACAAACCCAAATAATTTATGACCACCACCAATACTTGCAACTACCATCTCACCACTACTTCCAGAACCACCACTACCATCGCAGCCGACAGAACCACCACCACCATCTCATACAAATCAACATATTGCAGAAAACATCACCACATCGTCGACGCCAAATCCACCACCAAGAAAAAGATTTATTAGAGTAACCACCGCCGTCAAAACCACAAATCAGACCCAAATTTCTTAAATCTCTCGTTCATCCACCGCCACCTACACAACCTACATTGTGACCACCACTGCCAATACCAAGCTTGACTACCAAAAACTACCACTACTTCACCACCACTGTGACGGCACCACAAACTAGATCCAAAATTAGAAGCGACAACCATTGCCACGACCACCACCAGAGCCAACATCACCAACAAATCGAATCCAAAACTGCAAGCATCCCACAACTGGCATTATCATCCCAGCTCACCATCGCCGCTTTCTCCATCCCAAATCATTGACGCAGATCCACATACATTCTAAAACCGATACCAGCAGCACACCCAAACCACCATACCAACAGCGATGATTTTAGAAACTTCTAAAATCAATATCGATGTAGATCCGCACAACCTTGCAGCAATGATTGTAGCATGGTGCTGGATAGCCTTGTGCTGGAAAGACGACGGAGAAGGGAGGGCGAGAGAGAGTTATGGGTTTGGTGGGTAGTGGGTAGGGTTTTTCACTTTTCCTAATTTTATTAGTTTATCTAAATAATTAATATAAAAAAATTTCTGATTTTTGAAATGTGAAACTTCCAACCTGATTATAGAATATTGAATTTTAAAGTATGGTTTGGTGTAATTTCCACTATTTCGGCCATGGTAAAAAAGTGGGTTTTTGGATATGAAGCCCTGTGACTTATTGTCTCATAAGATATTAGTATAATTTATCATATATTTTTCGAAAAATTGCAGCCGAGGTATCAAACCTTTCATTTATTAGCAGACTTTGCCCAAACCTTTAGTTTGTGCCACCGTGAGTACCAAACCTTTAAGAAATATGCAGCTCAAGTCCAAAATAACGATTTTTGTTAATTTGACCATCAAAACCGTCAGTTGACTCCCAAAATAAAAAAACTTTACTATTTCCCCCATATAAGATAGGGGCATTTTGGATAAAACACAATTTCCTATTAAATCAAAAATTGAAAAAAAAAGGGTCAATAATGGTATCTCTACAATCGTTGACAGACACCATCATCCACTCTACCCGACCGTCGCAGCCACCGCCGACAGCCACCACTACCCACG
This sequence comes from Olea europaea var. sylvestris, assembly GCF_002742605.1. Lineage (NCBI taxonomy): Eukaryota > Viridiplantae > Streptophyta > Magnoliopsida > Lamiales > Oleaceae > Olea > Olea europaea. Next base: position 102,439 of record NW_019240398.1, read on the forward strand.
CAACACCGACATCACCATTAAAGCTCAATGATAATATCTCTGCAACCTCTCACAAACCCCAAATTCTCAGCCATCATAGTCACGTTGGGCTTATCTTCATCTGCGCACAGCTTGAGCAATATGTCGAATGGAGTGCCTACCTCCTCCAAAATCTCTTCCTCGTCAACTCTTTCTTTCTCTTCAATTACCCTATCAACAGCTTCATTAACATTATCATTACTATCACAAGCATCAACCTTTAAATTTGGCTGCAATTTCAACAACCCTGACTCCACTAAGTTACTATTCTAGAAACACCCGCCACTCTCATTCAACTTTAACAAATCAAGGGTTGTTTCAATTGAATCCAACCCACAAACCAAATTTGCCTCTAGTCAAGTTTGCTTTTCGGGATTTTGCCTTTTTAGGCTTTTTCAATGGATTGGTGGTGGTTGAGCAATAGGGTTTGAGAGGTGGCGGCTAAGAAGGGTTTGTGATTGTGAAGAAGAAGGGTAATCATTGTGGTTTTATTTTTTGTTTTTGTTGTTTTTAAAATTTTTTGATTTAATAGGAAAAATGTATTTTACCCAAAGTATCCCAGTCTTATTTGGGGAAAATAATAAAGTTTTTGATTTTGGGAGTCAACTGACAGTTTTGGTAGTCAAACTAATGGAAACAGTCAATCTAGACTTGAGCTGCATATTTTTTAAAGGTTTGGTATTCACGGTGGCACAAACTAAAGGTTTGAACAAAGTTTGCTAATAAATGAAAGGTTTGGTATCTCGACTGCAATTTTTCCTATATTTTTTCTTTTCTTGTCAATATTTACTCAATTAATTGAATTTTTTCTATGAAAAAAATTATCTATTTGATTGTTTGATTCCAAGTCTATAACATTTTACATTCTACTCAATGGTAATGTAGCATACCATTTTTTTTTTTATGTTAAGCGTTTGTTTGGAAGATATTATTTGAAGTGAAAAATAATTTTTTTAGAGAATGTGTGATTTATCTACTACTGCCAGAGAAAGCCTCTTTCATACCATTCCATGTGATTTTTTTTTTAGAGAAAGTGAATTTAAGAGTTTTAACGAGTATAGATTTCATCTACATTCTCCTAGAGATGCAAATAACAAGTGACTTGTAGTGAATTTGGGATAGGAATGATGCTACATAGTGTGTACACATACACACACAGAGGCCTACCTCGACTTTTATGAGATTAGGCTACTCCTTGAACCCCCGGGAAGTTGTTATCATAGCCCTTGTTATGATATCAGTATGTAGTTAAGACCACCAATTGCTGTAACTTCTCTATGTTAAAATTCGAGCCGGCTGCATAAATTTTATATTAGATTTAATTACCCCAATTGTTACTGAAATTTCAAGTAGATTTCAAAGTTATTATTGAAGTAACTTTCTTATGGTAGTAGTAATTAAAGTTTTTAGCAGTAAAATTAATGGTCACTCGGAAAGTTTTCTACTTACAACGAGTACTACCAGAAAAGGCAAGAAAACCAAACTAGCCCTTAGTGTAGATAATTAGATACAAGACAATTTTAATTAACACAAATACTACATATTTAAAATTATGTTCGACTATCAACATTTCTTTTTCAAGCCACTGCTATTGGAAAATGTCACAAATTGGACGATATTATGGCATGAAATCATCCACACAAGACCTTATTAAGATGGATCCCAAATCTTAATATGGTATCAGAGCCCATTAAGCTCCAACGAGCTATTCGATCCCATTAAGTCTTAAAAATGAGCACACGAATTTCAAGATTGATCTGCTAAAAAAAAGCAACCATTTTGCGGGGACATTTTAAGGGAATAAATCCCACATCGGTTAAATACCGAAATATTGACCAACTTAAATAGATCTTAGACCACTCCTCTTAATAAGGTTGACCTTATTAAAACGGATCCCAAATCTTAAAAACTGCCCTTCGTTTTCAACCCTCTGCCATTAGTTTTCAACTTTCACTCATTCCATTTTAACTATTCGCCATTTGTTTTCAACTTTCTGTCATTTATTTTCAATCCATAGGCTTTTTCTAAGCAAACTAGATATTAACTCCTTGCTCGAGGTGGAGGGTTGACCCAAGCAAATTAATTACAAGCGTTAGGATCCTATAAAATGTAGCAAAGTAATTAAATATCACAATAGTGATCGTGAAGTCACGGTGAGTACGTAACCTTGACTATTGATCACAAAAACATAAAGCATATAACCTGCTTTCATAAACCAAATAAATAAATTATTTCATAATTTATTTCAAAATTTAACGCACTCTTTAAAATTTGAACTTCGCCAATGTCATGGACCTTATGATTTCCAAATGATCTTACCCTAAATTTCATTGACCGGTAGCATAATTAAAGTGACGCTCGTGGCATGATATATAATATGGTGGCATTTGACGGTGCCATAGGGGATTTAACATTAATAATGTTAATCGAGTGATCATTAATGTAACAGTTAAAAACTACATTGATTACTACTACTCAATGACCATTTTGAAATTTACTACAAACTTTAGTAACCACTAGAGTAATTAACCCTTTTATTTTATCACTTAATTATTGACTTATATAGGGGCGATGTTACTCATGTATGTTGGGAAATGTATAATATTTATTAATTTGGTACATTGAATTAGATTGGAGATAGTGGTTTAGGAATGAGAGCATGCAAAATGATGCATTGTTTTGTGGTCCAAAGTTGACCATAAAAATGTAAAAGGGTCATACTACATAGCCACATTTGTTGACACATCGATTGACACAACACACTCACATGGGGAGGTCGGCATTATTTTATTGGCGCGGGACCCACACCTTGACTATGAGAGGTGTGTCAACCTTTGTGTCAACAAATGTGGTCATTTGACTTTACTCAATGTAAAATGGGTTTCTCTTACCTTTATATTTTTTCTTGTTTTGTATAGAAACTAGGGCATGGGCCTTTTTCTAACATAACATTAACTTCTTTTACCTTTTTCTCCCAATATTTACTAAAATAACGCTATGTAGCCTCATTAAGGTCAAGTATTTGATGATTGGTTGAATAAAATGCGAAACTAAATAATTTATTTTAGTCGACCTATATTTTAATGTCACATCAAGCCACATAAACTGAAGTTATAATTCTAATGGGGCTAAATAACATTATTATATTTACTGTTGGTTTGTACATCGAATTTGATGAAACCGAGAAAGAAAGACATTTGAAATACTCCCATGAATACTCTTAATTCTGAAAACATGATTAACATATAAACACTTAATCTAAGTTTCAAACTCCTTCACCAATGGAGCTGGTAAGGATCATTACTCATTATTGATATTTGTTAATCATAAACTCTCCCAATATGGAGAGCCATGATTGGATTAAACTAAATTATCCTAGGGCTTCACATGTCAAAGTGAATGAATTTAGATATGAGAACAGCTTGCTACTTATGACTCCTATACAAGTTACATATATTTAACATTTTATATATGAGTTTTAAGCTCAAATTTATAATTAATTAATAATAATTAGCGGCGATTGAAATTCAATTAATCACCCAACTGCTTTTTAATTTGGTGGTATTGATTTTTTCTTGTACCTAATTTTTGTCTTAAAGTACTACTTTTCTCAACTCCATTAGTTTAAGTTCACATATAATACTAATATTCAAGAATCTGTGTTTTTCAAATGCACTATAAATTATTTGTTTCTTTTGGTAGGAGTCATGATGTTGCAAAATTTACGAACTATAAAGAAAATATTCTGTACAATGGAACTTACACAATTTGATTGAACGGCATATAAACTTCTAATGTGTTATCTCTTGCTAATTAACTTTGTTGGGAATTTTACGCCAATTTCATTTTTTCAATTTACCTGCAGGATCTTTTGTTGTTCAAGAGAATATTAGTAAACAAGGAAAAATAAAGAATATAATGCACAAAATAAACGGACAATCAAAACATTTCACTATATGAAAAATTGTTATAATCATATAGAATTTCACTCACCAACTCAATCCCCAAGTATTATAAGGAAAAATAAACTCAAGCTCTACTACACTTACTTTTTTTTTATCATCCAATGTACAAAAAGTTTCAAAATGCTAGACTCACAATATTTTCCCCTCAAATCAACCCTCTGGCCACACCCAAAATAATGAAATACATACACTATTTATAGGATTCATAACCAAGTAGAAGAATTTAATTTAAACTCAAATGACACTCCTTTAACTTAACAAGGATTTCTTCATGTGCAAGATTCCAAAATCAATTGTAAATTGGAGGTCAAATTCTACAAGAATTCTACTCTCAACTTTAATTAAAAGTCTTCCATACAATAACTACATTTTATTATTTGCAAGAGAAGTCCTCAAGCTTTTGACTTTTGTGGCAATATTTACCCAACAAAATATATCCATTTTTATTCAATTAAACATATTCAATGCAGTAAAATTAACTAATTCAAAGTTTTATTAATCTGTTCTTTTGGTGAAAGTCCTGATGTTGCTAATGAGGAGTTGGGCAAGTAAAACTGAATTGTCAAAGGACTAAGATAAGATTTTCTAATCATATTTACAAAGTTTTCTGGTTGTCTACATATATATCAATGTTATATAAATGTGATTTATAGCCATTTATTAATCAAATCATTATTCAATATCGACAAAGAATTGTGCACATTCATTTTCATAAAATTTAGTTTTTGTTTCTTTTTTGGACTTCCAAAAAATATATGCTATAAATCATAATATGAGACAAACGAATATTGAACATATTTAAGAATATAGTTGAAAACAATTATACATATACTCCATTGTATTTTCATGTATTTCTGCTTTTATAAAGTTTTCTAGGATAATTTGTACTTTCTGACATTCATCGCTTTTTCTTTCTTGTTTCTTAAAACTCAAGATTCGCATCATAATAGCATTAGAATTACGTGGACAAAAAATTTTGACATCCTTTTCTTCGTACAAAGGATATGCTCGTAAACTGTTTGTTTAGAACATGAAAAATGGCATCATTTTATATTTTAACATGTCAACTTTGATTATTTTGGAAGAAGGGTGTGTGACAAAACGTAAAGATAGATTCTCCAATATTTTCACGATCGTGAGCACATTTTTGAGCTACCCAAGAAGAGAATTTGTGGAATGCAATTAAAGTAAAGAATATGCATATTTCACTTTTCAAATCTTCTTTTGTGCTTATTTTCTTATCATGAACTTCAAGTAGCAGGCTACATATCAAAATAGATTCATGTAAATGAAACGGTCAATCAACTCATTGAAAACTTTAAATTAACCCATAAAGCGAGAAATTTATTTATTTATTCTTATATCTTTAGCATAATACTACTGATTTATTTGGTAGGGTGAATATTAGTGTATTAGACAATATTAAATAATACAAAAAGAGGCTAAAATCTCATTAACATTAATGTTTGTCCAGTCTATATTAAACACAGCCTACATGGGTAAAATGTTATCATTTTCTTGTACATGTAATGTTTATATACGAGTATCTGAAAAACTGGATTAGATAATGTCTATATACTAAGCTCGTGTTTGGTTTGACTTAAAATTTTGATAAAACTTTTAGTCGAAATAAACAATTAAAGTCAACTACACATTTTATGGGACTTTTATCAACTTTATAACCACATATTTCATCAATATTTATCAAAATCTAGTTTTGAATTTAAT
>NW_019240398.1:109407-112978 GCF_002742605.1 Olea europaea var. sylvestris
AACGAAATATTAAGTCGATCTGAAATTGAGAAGGAAAATAAACCTGTTTGAGCCACATTATTCTAAAAAAATACATTCTTAAATAGTGATTTGACATCATTTCAACCACACATTCTTCAATAAAATAATATTACACGTAGATCAAAAACTTTTTCTTATTTTTTAATCACACATTTCCGATCAATACACTATTCAAAAATGCATTATTACCAAAATAATGTGGCTCAAACACCTATATTATTTTCTATTTTTTTGAAATGTTCACTTCGAACATTAAACACATCAAATTATCATTTTATATTCAACATAAAGTGAAGGGGCGTTCAAGATCATGTGGGTGATTGATAAATCACATGGATCATTGATTAAGATAACATTAAAATTTGCTAATATAGTAAATCTAATGTTATTGTCAGTGTCGTGGAAGAATATACATCCATCCTGGTGACCCTAAGAAGGCAGGAAAGACAAAAGGACAGTTGTAAGGTTTTGATTGGTGTCTCAAGCACAATATATTGAGAATTGGAGAGCACGAATGCGTTGAGAATTCAGAGGAAATGGCTTCTTCTCTAACCAAATATAAACCTTATTCTCCATTTCTCTGTTAAGTAATCTTTTGTTTAATTATTTAAGTTTTTAAATAAGATAGTATATTGTTATTGGGTAAATCTATCGGTCGACTATATATACGAAAATTTGATGTCTTTGGCCTTTAATGAAAAAAAAAAAATGAATCTAATTTGAACTTGGAATGACTTGTTGAAGTTGAAACATAAATTATTTTACCATTTTTTTGACAATAATGTAAGGTTTTGACGAGGCAATTTAGCTTAATACTCAATTGAACAAAAATAAATCGTGTAATCAAGCATTTAGTCATCTCCTATTTATAAAAAAGTTTCACATACCAAAGTGTCTTGATCTATATATATAAGCATCTAGACAAGGCGGCCTGATAATCCGACAATACTATGTTATTTCCTTTACTTGTATTGAGCATCTTTACTTTGTTCGTTGGATCTATAGGAATTCTTGAGAATACAATATGATCTGGACCAAGTATTTGTGTACATATATATCACTGTCCCTACATTAATGTAGTACCATTTCTCTCCTACTTATTTCTTCTCTACAAATTGGATGGACAATAAGTTCATACCAACTTGTTTAGAAGGAATGGCAGATAAATCAAGAGTATTCATACATCCCAACACTTATCATAGTAAAAGGGAGGCTGCTGCTGTTCATGGCAGCACCGAAGGCGGCAGTGGTGGTGGTGACGATGCCGGTTGCCCCAGTGGTATTGGCAGCATGAAGTCATCTTCATCATCACCAGAGGGAGTGCTTTCAAGTTCAGAATCCAGTTCTCCAGTAAATGAGGCATCTGCTACAGCTTTGAATCATAGATTCTCAGAAGAAAATTTGCTCAAAGATCAATATCATGCACATTCTTTCCTTCCTGGATTGAATCCTGTGAGCCAAAATGGATCTTCTATCGAAGGGATAAATTATGTTCCTTTGAAATTTCTCGAATCATTCCCAGCTATAAATAAAGCTCAAGCATCTGAATCTTGTTCATCATCTCCTTCTTTATCTGTCAATTCAAGATTCCCAAATTTAGGACTGTTTCTTCAGAATCCATCACCCTCACGGAATTCATTATTCTCCATGCCTCAACTTGATCAAAACCAACTTCAGACAGGAAAAGAAGGGCTGAAAATGAATCAAAACCTAACAAATTATTCTTCAAAGGGTTTCAGTGAGTATTGGCTTAGCACTACTAAAACTCAACCAATGAAGTTTACAGGGAGAGGTCAGAATGAAAATGGGAAACGTGTCAGAAATGGAAACGCTGGCGTTCTAGAAGTTTCTTATCAACGCGAGGGATCGTCTTCTTCAGGTAAGCTTTTCCGAGGAGTAAGGCAAAGGCATTGGGGAAAATGGGTTGCAGAAATAAGATTACCACGAAACCGTACACGGGTTTGGTTGGGGACTTTTGACACTGCAGAAGAGGCAGCTGTTGCTTATGATACAGCTGCTTATATACTAAGAGGTGATTATGCACATCTAAATTTCCCAGATTTGAAGCATCAAATCAAGACTAATTCCATGAATAACAATACAGCAGCCCTTCTTGAAGCCAAAATAAGAGCAATGTCAAAAGGTATCCCCGCTTCAGATAAGGCCATTGATCATGATCGAAAGGCAATATTTTTGCAAGAAGATTCGGTGGTTAAAGGTAATTCGAAGCAAAAATCATCTTCAAGAAAAGAATGGCCATTGATGGAGTTGGAGAACAAAGCTGGATTGGATCAGATGATTGAGAATAAGAAGAATATTCAAGATGCGTTATCAGATATTGATACAGTTCAGTTAAGCAGAATTCCATCACTGGACATGGATACGATATGGGATTCACTTCTTGTTTCAGATTCATGAACACAGAAGCTGGATTTGATTGTGAAAATCCACGAATTCTCGTACTTTGGGGACATGTTTGGTGTATATCGCTCAACAATATAGTGTAATGAATAAAATTTTAACTTTTCTTCTTTAATCATATCCATTGTTGTCTATTGTATGCCTCATCGATGTTCCATTGGTACTTTGATGCAGAAGGACATTAAAATTGATATTTCATTGTTAATTTATTAGTATTTTGCTATTTTAGTTATAGTGTGAGTTTTATTTTACTCGGGGCTTTTGTTAAAATAGATGAGTTTCTAGAGTTTGCTTAGTTTTATTTTGGTTATAAGATGGTTGATTTTGAATATTGAATTACAAATTTGGAAATTGCTCTCAATCATCCACCTAAATGGTTAATTCACGCACGAATCTCCTTTTACTATTTCGTTATCGTTTTCTCTTCCATGGGTGTCGTATTTTCATTTTATATCTATCAAAGCAAAAGGTCTAATATTAATTCAGAAGGCTTATGTTCATTAAACACAAATAGATCTCAGTTTCACAATATATTTGTTCTCTTGACCATGATCAGAAGACATTTTACTTAATGTGTACGTTGTACCTTTTAGGCTATATTCAATTTAGACTTCATGATTATGTTAGTTTTTGATAATATAAACTATTCCAATATGTTGATGAATATCTAGCTACATAACAACATGAATTATGAAGAAAAAAAAGTTTATTTTTTTTTTTTTGGCATCTTTCTTAAGCTAAGCAAACATGCTCAATTGATTATTACGGTTTGCTATTATAATAGCAACAGATGAATGTGCCTATCTGGTTCAAGTTATTCTAATTTAGGCAAAAGTCATAGTTGTTAGGGATATAGTAAATTAAGCCGGCTCAGACTTCCTTGCCACATTAAATTGAGTTGCTGAGGAACATATATACTTCGACTTCTAACTAAAGGCAAACAGCCTGCAACAGGGCTAACCCATTTAAGAGTCCAATGAATTAGTGGCTGTTGGCCGGTTGACCCGGCCAATTTTTAAAACTGGCCTTTGACCAATGAAAAAAAGAAAAAAAAGGCAAAATTATAAAAAACAGTGAAAACCAAAAAAAAATGAAGAGATTCCCAATTTTACCCTCACTTGAAAACGAA
>NW_019240398.1:113939-115504 GCF_002742605.1 Olea europaea var. sylvestris
CGAAAAAAATAATCCGTCCCTGTATAAAAATCTAAATTTGACGAGTGCGAAAGAGTAATGTGTATATACCGATAAATATCTTCCCTTTTAATGTGAGATAAAAATGGATTCACTTATAGCTCTCCCTTAGATGCCCAAGAGAGTTGTAGAACCCTATGAAAATCCTAATCTTGTTACAGAATATAGTGCTGAGATAAAGATTCATTTCAAAAAGCATGAAAAAAGTATATGTACAATAAAAGTATATAAAGGTTCACAAAGAGCTAAAGTCATGATAAAAGCATTTTAAATTGGATATAAGTTGAAATCTTACTCAGATTATGCAAATATCGGCCAATATTGCAAACAAAATTACAGGCTTAATGGGGGTGGAACATGATTTGGAACTTAGTGCTAGTTACTCATAGTCCACATGGAAAGTCCTTTGTCTGGAAAATGAACCAAAGTGAAGTGGTCATGTGTTGATACGTACAAGGATGTTGTTTATTACAATCTATCATATTGTTGTGTTTAAGGTCCAAAAAAACCCAGGAAGGAATAAAGGGTTAAAGAGAAAACTGGAAAAAGAAATAAAAGAAGAAAAGTGCAAAAGCAACTTTCAGAAACATGGCTTCATTCTATCTCTGTTAATCCTCAAACACAATAATTCAAGGATAACTCAAATTAGCTTAGCCAATACCATGTGCCCACGAACTCAAGAAAATGAAGTAAAAAAGAGATTGGAGAGAATCTCCTTTAATGTGTTTGTCATAAATCATCTCATCTTAAACTTTAAATACAGTTCCAAAGCCTTGGAGTTTAAGTTTCATTGTCAATAGTCCATTATGTAATAGATCTCTCTATTCTAATACACTATTCGAGAGATTAATTATACCATTATGTAATAGATCTCTCTATTCTAATCCACTATTCGAGAGATTAAGTGAGCATTAATTATGGGATCAAATGACAAGGAAATTGTTGAGAAAAATTCAAGGGCTTCTCACTTACGAGAAAGCTTTGCTTATAAGACCATTGATGAATGAGAAGGGGAGTCTTACATTAAAGATAAGATAAAACGAATAAATTGATGTCAAACCTTTAACGGTTTACTCTTTTTAGACTATTCGTCTTCACATGAATGTAAAGATTTGGAGAGGTAGCTTAAGATGGCTGCAAAGCGACACCACTACAGAATAATAGGCAATGCTAATCATATGGAATTGAATTTTTGGAACTGTGAATGGCTTCTATTAAGTTGATTATTAGTTGGTAAAGTGATTCCAAACTCTTCTCAAAGGACACGTAGAAATGCCAGCTGAAACCAGAAATTAAGAATTCATTGTTGATCAATGATAATGCTAATAATAGTTTTATAGCTTTTGTTGTGAATACCTGTAATTAGAGCTAATCATTAGATGGGCTATATTTTAAATAAGGATGTTAAATTAAGTATAATGATTACTCATAATTAATAGTAAATTTTCTTGTACCCGCTTTAGAAACGAAATATTAAGTCGATCTGAAATTGAGAAGGAAAATAAACCTGTTTGAGCCACATTATTCTAAAAAAATACATTCTTAAA
>NW_019240399.1:0-1767 GCF_002742605.1 Olea europaea var. sylvestris
CTGGTTCTCTGATGGTAACGTGAGAACTATTGAAACGAATGCTGACTCCAACGATTGCCAGAGCTCACCATCAATTTTTAACAGCAGATTCTTGTCGTCAATGCAGGTGACAGAATCAATTGAAAACTTCATGACCCTTATGAACCGAAGCCAGACTTTAATCATGTGAAGGCGTTCTTCTGTAGCATATTTGCTCTTGTCCACAAGAATTTTTTTTTTTAATTTTTTTCGAAAGGAAAACTATGTTTTATTAAAATCCTCGCTAATGGCTGTGGAAAACCATAGTTACAATACGAAACAGACAATCAAAATAACAAGTAGGATCTCAATACACACCATTATCCATAATTTCAAACTGCATAAATCACTTCCTCAAGTAAATAACCCCCATCATATCTAGACGAAGTAAACCTCGAGTAATCCTTGGCAAATCTGTCCAGTTATTAAAACGTTTCGATAGGCCCTTAGCTCCCAATCCCACTAGGCAATCTGCCACTTGATTTCCTTCTCTCCATTGATGTATCACTTGGTAATCAAACGTCGGTAATAACTCCAAAAGATTATCCCAATAGTCCTACAAATACCACAAAGAGCATTTCCGGGTTAGTAACCATGAAACCACCAACAGTGAGTCACACTCAATGTCAATATGATTTACCCCCAACTCACGGCATAACTGTAAACCTTCAATGAGTGCTCTCAGTTCAGCTTCATTATTTGTCCCGTTACCAAAATTAATACTGAATGCTGAAATCAATTCACCTCTTTCGTTTCTAATCATTCCCCCACCACCAATTTGTCCAGGATTCCCAAGACTGCTATCATCCACGTTAAGTTTTACTCGATTATGAAGTGGTTTTTTCCACGAGACCACCCAAACCTGCTTAGTTCTAGCTGGTGCTCGATGTATCTCGAGCATTCGAAGCACATACTCATCTTGAATAGTTAGCAGCTTGGCATTTGACAGGTTAAGGGATATCTGTTGTAACCAAAATTTAATAGATAAGAACACGTCTTCAACAGATTCAAGTTTACCTTCCATCCTTGCTTTACATCTTCTTGGCCATAATCTCCAAGTAATTAAGCTTGGAAGCAACCCAATCAAGCATCCCACCCGTGAAGATTTTTTTGCTCTATTCCACCATAAATTGATTCTTTCCACCCAGCTTTGTCTAGCTCTCCAGCGCACACCTACCAAGGCAGCTACTTTCCTCCACACCTTGTCTGCAAAGTCTCCAGAGCTTAGGACATGAGAAGCATTTTCCTCATGACCTGTAGAACAACAATCACATTTGGATGTAAGGCTAATGCCAACTGACTTAATGCATTCATCAACACATAAACTCCCATTTAGAGCTCTCCACATCAGCACAGAGACACGTTTAAGCAAAGCATTATTCCACACCCAAGCCGCCTATTCAACTTGCTCAACTTGCACCCTCACCACCTCCCAAGCCGATTTTGTAGTAAATACTCCATGTCTATGTGGTTTCCAAATCAACAAATCATTTCCCATTCTTCGAGCTCCAACCTGAGATACAACTTCCTTGGCTAGAGTGTCACCAACAAGGTTTTTCAGCCGAACCATATCCCATCCATTTTCTAAGCAAATTTTATTAATTTTCAGCTTCGGTGGGTTACTTGTGCACATAGAGGGCCGCCCGTTATCCATTTTTTGAACCAAAAAGAGCAAGATCCATCTCTTATCTTCCATTGACTAAGTTCAATCACCTCAGAGAGGCAATCTCTTGTAGATTTCCAGAAGCT
>NW_019240400.1:0-1767 GCF_002742605.1 Olea europaea var. sylvestris
AATTACTATTGATCGGTCGAAGCACACCCTGTACCAAAAATCATACCACATGTTGTATCAGAAGACTCATTGCTAGAACTATCTCCTTCAACGTCCCAAAAGCATTACAAACATTATTAACACCACGGTACATACGCTCCATGAGTCCAACCCTAGCAAATGAACACAATGTATTCACTGAAATTGGTGGCAAAGCGGAACCACCAATGCTCTCTTGAGCAATGTTCTAAATCGACTCAGAGCCCATCACAAGAGGTACCGTACCAAACTGAATATCCACTACAGTACTGAACTTGTTCCGATATCTCTTAACTGGTTCTGTGCTTCCCTACAAGATGTATAACTGAGATTTTTTCCATCCCTCCAATACAACCCGGATACTCATTTGGACTTTCAAAACTCCACATCCACCAGAGAATTTATATCCTTTTGCATCCATAGTACTAAGTGAAATAAGATTTCTTTTCAGGTCTAAAACATGTCGAACCAGATCAATTGTTCTGATCGTCCCATCCTGCAACCTTAGTCTGACTCGACCGATTCTAGGAATACAGCAAGACTGGTTGTTTCCCATCACAACTCCACCTTGGTTGACAGCCTCATATGTCTGAAAGAAATTCAGATTGGAACACATATGATGTGAACATGTCGAATCGAGAATTCATTCCTCGTCAGGCCTAGATTCCATGTCAGATACCACGGTCAACATCACATCTTCGTCGTCTGAAAAATACTCAACTACATTTGTTTCCTCTAAACTCAAAGGTTGCGCTCCACGATTTACAGCTAAATCACCTTTAGCCAGCAACTTATTACAATCCTTCTGAATATGTCCTTTACGTTTACAGTAGAAGCAAAACAAATCGCTATTATTCTTTGATCTACCCCTCCGTCGACCACCATGTGATAAAAGAACTTCCTCATGACCTGATTTTGTTCAAACCAAATGCTTCATCTTCTCCTTTGAGTACAAAGCATCATAAACCTCGTCTATAGTCAAAGTATCCCGACCATACAAAATGATGTCCCGAAACGACGCATAAGAGTCATGCAACGAACACAACATGATCAAGGCAAGATCCTCTTTATCGTACTTAATCTCCAACGTTTCCAAATTAACGACAATTTCCTTGAACACGGCAAATGGTCTTCCAACAACCCTCCTTCTGCCATGCAATAGGAATACAACTTCTGCTTTAGTGCCAATTTATTGGTAAGACTCTTGGTTATACATAACTGCTCCAGTTTCAACCACAAAAGCAACTGCTATTTTTTTCTTCAAGACATCTTGCAAAATATTGTTGAATTTATGAAGATAAATCAACGACAAAGCCTTTCGATCCCTCTGTTATCCAATTAGCTGGCATCTTCTCAAAACCCAACATCACATCGTTCAAATTTAATTGCGCCAAAATAGCTCTTATCTTTACGTGCCACAAAGAAAATCTTGTATTGTGATCCAACTACGGAATATCATACTTCAAAAAAATCATCTCTGAAAAATCTCAACTAATCTTACAACAAGAACCAAGCTCCGATATCACTTATTGGACTCGGAATGATTTTAGTGAATGAAATTAATGATACGATATGAAGTAATGAAGATCGCAACGAGAAACATGATTTAAAAGTAAAGAAATTAACAAAGAGAGTTAATCATAGAAGTACGACGCTTTATTAATCGATAATATGGAGAGAAATATAAAAACTTAGCAATTCTTGCTTGAACAAAACTGAAAGAGAATACCACTATTTATAGGCACATGG
>NW_019240401.1:0-1767 GCF_002742605.1 Olea europaea var. sylvestris
GTACTTCGTCGTGACGTAGGAGGGATTTTGACCATTTTTCGAAAGAATGAGCACTTGCATATTTAGAACGCTTGGAGAGTCGGAAGATGAAGAATTGAGAGTAACTTTTGCACACGATGTCCGTTTTGGGCCCATAAGTCATTTTTGGAAATGTAGCGACCGTTTTGGATTGAACTCACCACTTCGTCGTGACGTACGAGGGATTTTGGACATTTTTTGAAAGAATGAGCACTTGCATATTTAGAACGCCTGGAGAGTCGGCGGACAAAGAATTGAGCGTTATTTTTGCACACGTTGTCCGTTTTGTGCCCAAAAGTACTTTTTCGAAATGTAGCGACCGTTTTGGAATGAGCTCTCCACTTCATCATGACTTTTTAGGGATTTCAGCCATTTTTCGAAAGAATGAGCACTTGCATATTTAGAACGCCTGGAGAGTCGGCGGACAAAGAATTGAGCGTTATTTTTGCACACGTTGTCCGTTTTGTGCCCAAAAGTACTTTTTCGAAATGTAGCGACCGTTTTACATTGAACTCACTCTTTCGTCATGACGTACGAGGGATTTTTCCATTTTTCGAAAGAATGATCACTTGCATATTTAGAACGTTTGGAGAGTCGGCGAATGAAGAATTTAGCGTAACTTTTGTACACAGTGTCCGTTTTTGGCCCATAAGTACTATTTGGAAATGTAGCGACCGTTTTTGATTGAACTCAGAAATTCGTCCTGACGTATGAGGGATTTTGGCTATTTTTTAAAAGAATGAGCACTTCCATATTTAGAACGCTTGGAGAGTCGGGAGATGAAGAATTGAGAGTAACTTTTGCACACGGTGTCCGTTTTGGGCCCATAAGTACTTTTTGAAAATGTAGCGACCGTTTTGGATTGAACTCACCACTTCGTCGTGACGTACGAGGGATTTTGGACATTTTTTGAAAGAATGAGCACTTGCATATTTAAACGCTAGGTGAGTCGGCGGACGAAGAATTGAGCGTAACTTTTGCACACGGTGTCCATTTTGGGCCCATAAGTACTTTTTGGAAAGGTAGCGATCATTTTGGATTGAACTCACCTCTTCGTCGTGACGTACGAGGGATTTTGGCCATTTTTCGAAAGAATGAGCACTTGCATATTTGGAACGCTTGGAGAGTCGGCGGACGAAGAATTGAGCGTAACTTTTGCACACGGTGTCCATTTTGGGCCCATAAGTACTTTTTGGAAATGTAGCGACCGTTTTGGATTGAACTCACTACTTCGTCGTGACGTACGAGGGATTTTGTCCATTTTTCGAAAGAATGAGCGCTTGCATATTTAGAACGTTTGGAGAGTCTGCAAACAAATATTTGAGCATAACTTTTGCACACGGTGTCCGTTTTGGGCCCATAAGTACTTTTTGGAAACGTAGCGACCGTTTTGGATTGAACTCACCACTTCGTCGTGACGTACGAGGGATTTTAGCCATTTTCGAAAGAATGAGCACTTGCATATTTCGAACGCTTGGAGAGTCGGTGGATGAACAATTGAGCGCAACTTTTGCACACGGTGTCCATTTTGGGCCCATAAGTACTTTTTGGAAAGGTAGCGATCATTTTGGATTGAACTCACCTCTTCGTCGTGACGTACAAGGGATTTTGGCCATTTTTCGAAAGAATGAGCACTTGCATATTTAGAACGTTTGAAACGTCGGCAAACGAAGAATTGAGCGTAACTTTTGCGCACGGTGTCCGTTTTGGGCCCATAAGTACTTTTGGAAGTGTACTAACCGTTTTGGA
>NW_019240402.1:0-1767 GCF_002742605.1 Olea europaea var. sylvestris
AAAAAAAAAAATTATTTCTTAAAAGGATTTAATCCTCTACCTCTCAATGAAAAATTCGAGAAAAAAATAAAAATTCTCGTGATTTCTATCCATGAGTCACTTAGAAAGTGAAAAGTTGGATTATGAAATTGCGAAACATAACTTTTGAATTGGATCAAGACTTCCAATTGAATAAGTATGAGTAAAGGATCCATGACTGAAGATAGAAAGTAGATTTCTAATCATAACTAAATCTTCCATTTTTCATGTGTAGAGAAAGAAATTGAACAAAATAGCTATTAAACAATGACTTTGGTTTACTAGAGACATCGACATATTGTTTTAGCTCGGTGGAAAAAAAATCATTTTCCTTAAGATCCTCTCAAATAGAAATAGAGAACGAAGTTACTAGAAAGATTGTTAGAATCACCTTTTTCTAGAAGGATCATCTAGAAAGCGATTCTGTATTCAGACAAAAAGCTGACATAGGTGTTATGGGTAGAATTTTGTTCACGTCTTAGATCTAGGAATTTACTCATCTTCCATAAAGGAGCCGAACGAAACCAAAGTTTCATGTTCGGTTTTGAATTAGAGACGTTCAAAATGCTGAATCGACATCGACTATAACCCCTAGCCTTCCAAGCTAACGATGGGGGTTCGATTCCCGCTACCCGCTTATATCATTTTTCTAAATATTCGATTCGAATTATATTCTAGAATATACTCTAATTAGAATTAGTGAATCACTGAATATACAATTCCAAAAAATTTCTCACATGCAATCCGATTTTTTTAATTTTTTTTTCAAACAAGAGGTAGAAAAGTCAAAATACAAAAAAATCGGAATGAACAACGTCCATTGTCTAATGGATAAGACAGGGGTCTTCTATACCTTTGGTATAGGTTCAAATCCTATTGGACGCAATTTATTTCCATATATTTTTGAGTTTGGTAGCAAGAAAGACTTTTTCACATAATTTGAATCTGAGACACTTGATTACATTTTTTTTTTTTTTTAAGAAAAAAGTGAGCAATTTCTTTATGTTATGCTTGTTCTTGAAGTAGGAACCGGTCCATTTGTTCTTGAATAGCTTCTTTCAAAAGGACTTCTGCTTCCTCAGTAAATGTCTCAGTAAAAGATATGATTTCTTGGAACTGAGGTTTATTAGTTTTTAAGTAACTAAACAAGAAATTTCCTTATCTGTCCAATTTCTAATGAATCAAAATAACAATTTGTTCCGGTATAAATGGTCATTATCTATTCTTTTACCGCGAGAGGAGCTGCTTAGGATTGTTTAAGCAATTCATGTAATCGTTAACCTCTTGCCAATTGATTTTGAGCAGCTTTATCGAGATCCGAAGCAAATTGTGCAAAGGCTTCTAATTCTACGAATTGTACCATTCCAATTTTAATTTACCAGCTACTTGTTTCATGTCTTTAATTTGAGCTGCAGACCCTATTCTGGAAACGGAGATACCCACATTAATAGCAGGTTTGATTCCAGCATTGAATAGATCGACGGATAAGAACATTTGTTCATCAGTAATGAAAATTACATTAGTAGGAATATAAGCCGAAACATCTCCCGATTGAATTTTAACTATTGGTAAGGTGGTCATACTTCCTTCACCTAAACTAGAACTTGATTTAGCGGCTCTTTCCAAAAGGCATGAATGCAAAATAAAAAAAATTCCCTGGATAAGTTTCACGACCAGGCGGTCTTCGTAATAGAAGAGACATTTGGCGATAAGCTTGGGCTTGTTTGGAGAGATCATCATAAATGATTA
>NW_019240403.1:0-1767 GCF_002742605.1 Olea europaea var. sylvestris
TTCGCGACTGTGTCGAAATGGGCCAAAATTTGAGTGATTGATCGGAAACAAAAATCGCGCCGGGGCAATTTCGTCATTTTTCGTGACTGTGTCGGCATGGTCTTAAATTTGGCAGGTTGATTGGAAATAAAAATCGCGCGGAGGGCAATTTCGTCATTTTACGCGACTGTGTCCGAAAGGGCTTAAATTTGGCAGGTTGATCGAAATTAAAAATCGCGCCGGGAGCAATTTCGTCATTTTTCGTGATTGTGTCGGAATGGGCTAAAATTTGACAGGTAGGTCGGAAACAAAGACCGCGCCGGGGCAATTTCGTCATTTTTCGCCACTGTGTCGGAATGGGCTAAAATTTGCAAGATTCATCGGAAATTGAGTTATTGATCGGAATGGGCCAAAATTTGAGTTATTGATCGGAAACAAAAATCGCGCAGGGGGCAATTTCGTCATTTTTCGCGACTGTGTCGGAATGGGCTAAAATTTGACAGGTAATTCGGAAACAAAAACCGCGCCGGGGCAATTTCGTCATTTTTCGCGACTATGTCGGAATGGGTTTAAATTTGGCAGGTTGATCGGAAATAAAAATCGCGCCGTGTCAATTTCGTCATTTTTCGCGACTGTGTCGGAATGGGCTAAAATTTGACAGGTAATTCGGAAACAAAAACCGCGCCGGGGCAATTTCGTCATTTTTCGCGACTATGTCGGAATGGGTTTAAATTTGGCAGGTTGATCGGAAATAAAAATCGCGCCGTGTCAATTTCGTCATTTTTCGCGACTGTGTCGGAATGGGCTAAAATTTGACAGGTAATTCGGAAACAAAAACCGCGCCGGGGCAATTTCGTCATTTTTCGCGACTATGTCGGAATGGGTTTAAATTTGGCAGGTTGATCGGAAATAAAAATCGCGCAGGGGCAATTTCGTCATTTTTCGCGACTGTGTCGTAATGGGCTAAAATTTGACTGGTAGATTAGAAAAAAAATCGTACCGGGGCAATTTCGTCATTTTACGCGACTGTATCCGAAAGGGCTTAAATTTGCCAGGTTGATCGAAATTAAAAACCGCGCCGGGGCAATTTCGTCATTTTTCGCGACTGTGTTGGAATGGGCTTAAATTTGGCAGGTTGATCGGAAATAAAAATCGCGCCGGGGGCAATTTCGTCATTTTTCGCGACTGTGTCGGAATGGGCTAAAATTTGACCGGTTGAGCGGAAAAAAAAATCTCGCCGGGGGCAATTACGTCATTTTACGCGACTGTGTCGGAATGGGCTTAAATTTGACCGGTTGATCGGAAAAAAAAATCTCGCCGGGGGCCATTTCGTCAATTTTCGCGACGGTGTCAGAATCGGCTAAAATTTGACGGATTGATCGGAAACAAAAATCGCGCCGTGGGCAATTTAGTCATTTTTTGCGACGGGGTTGGAATCGGCTAAAATTTGACCGGTTGATCGGAAAAAAAAATCTCGCCGGGGGCAATTTCGTCATTTTTCGCGACTGTGTCGGAATGGGCTAAAATTTGACAGGTAATTCGGAAACAAAAACCGCGCCGGGGCAATTTCGTCATTTTTCACGACTGTGTCCGAATCGGTTTAAATTTGGCAGGTTGATCGGAAATAAAAATCGCGCAAGGGCAATTTCGTCATTTTTCTCGACTGTGTCGGAATGGGCTAAAATTTGACCGGTTGATCGGAAAAAAAAATCTCGCCGGGGGCAATTACGTCATTTTACGCGACTGTGTCGGAATGGCCTTAAATTTGGCCGGTTGGTCGGAAATTAA
>NW_019240404.1:0-534 GCF_002742605.1 Olea europaea var. sylvestris
CAGTCGCGAAAAATAACGAAATTGCCCCCGGCGTGGTTTTTGTTCCCGATCAACCTGTCAAATTTTAGCCAATTCCGAAACAGCCGCGAGAAATGACGAAATTGTCCCCGGTGCGGTTTTTGTTTCCGATCAACCTGTCAAATTTCAGTCAATTCCGACACAGTCGCGAAAAATGACGAAATTGCCCCCGACGCGGTTTTTGTTTCCGATCAACCTGTCAAATTTTAGCAAATTCCGATTCAGTTGCGAAAAATGACGAAATTGCCCCCGGCGTGATTTTTGTTTCGTATCAACCTGTCAAATTTCTGCCAATTCCGAAACAGTCGTGAAAAATGACGAAATTTTCCCCGGTGCGGTTTTTGTTTCCGATCAACCTGTCAAATTTTAGCCAATTCCGACACAGTCGAGAAGAATGACGGAATTGCCCCCGACGCGATTTTTGTTCCCGATCAACCTTTCAAATTTTAACAAATTCCGACACAGTCGCGAAAAATGACGAAATTGCCCCCGGCGCGATTTTTGTTCCCGATCAAC
>NW_019240404.1:775-1767 GCF_002742605.1 Olea europaea var. sylvestris
ACGAAATTGCCCCCGGCGAGATTTTTGTTCCCGATCAACCTTTCAAATTTTAGCCAATTCCGACACAGTCGAGAAGAATGACGGAATTGCCCCCGACGCAATTTTTGTTCCCGATCAACCTTTCAAATTTTAACAAATTTCGACACAGTCGCAAAAAATGACGAAATTGCCCCCGGCGCGGTTTTTGTTCCCGATCAACCTGTCAAATTTTAGCCAAATCCGACACAGTCCCGAAAAATGACGAAATTGCCCCCGGCGCGATTTTTGTTCCCGATCAACCTGTCAATATTTTAGCCAATTTCGACACAGTCGCGAAAAATGACGAAATTATCCTCGGCGCGGTTTTTGTTCACGATGAACCAGTCAAATTTTAGCCAATTCCGACACTGTCGCGAAAAATGACGAAATTGCCCCCGGCGCGGTTTTTGTTCCCGATCAACCTGTCAAATTTTAACCAATTCCGACACAGTCACGAAAAATGACGAAATTGCCCCCGGCGCTGTCTTTGTCCCCGATCAACAAATCAAATTGTAGCCAATTCCGACACAGTCGCGAAAAATGACGAAATTGACCCCGGCGCGATTTTTGTTTCCGATCAACCGGTCAATATTTCAGCCAATTCCGACACAGTCGCGAAAAATGACGAAATTACCCTCGGCGCGGTTTTTGTTCACGATGAACCCGTCAAATTTTAGACAATTCCGACACAGTCGTGAAAAATGACGAAATTGCCCCCTGCGCGGTTTTTGTTCCCGATCAACATGTCAAATTTTGGCCAATTCCGACACAGTCGCAAAAAATGACGAAATTGCCCCAGGCGCGATTTTTGTTTCCGATCAACCTGTCAAGTTTCAGCCAATTCCGACACAGTCGCGAAAAATAACGAAATTGCCCCCGGCGTGGTTTTTATTCTCGATCAACCTGTCAAATTTTAGCCAATTCCGACACAGCCGCGAAAAATGACGAAATTGTCCCCGGTGCGGTTTTTGTTT
>NW_019240405.1:0-1767 GCF_002742605.1 Olea europaea var. sylvestris
AACAATCAAACCCGAAGTTATCACGAAGTCAAAATCCACTTTTCATTGGCTCGATTCCAATCGAATTAGCCTTGCAATTTTTCTAAAAGGATCAAACCCGAAGTTATTATGAAATCAAAATCCACTTTTCATTGGCTCGAATCCAATTGAATTAGACTAGCAATTTTTCGAAAATGATCAAACCCGAAGTTGTCATGAAATTGAAAGCCACTTTTATTGGCTCGAATCCAATCGAATTAGACTAACAATTCGTCGAAAATGATCAAACTCGAAGTTGTCATGAAATCAAAAACCACTTTTCATTGGCTTGATTCCAATCGAATTATGAAATCAAAAACCACTTTTCATTTGCACGATTCCAATCGAATTAGACTAGCAATTTGTCGAAAACAATCAAACCCGAAGTTATCACGAAGTCAAAAACCACTTTTCATTGGCTCGATTCCAATGAATTAGACTTGCAATTTTTCCAAAACGATCAAACCCAAAGTTATCATGAAATCGAAATCCACTTTTCATTGGCTCGAATCCAATTGAATTAGACTAGCAATTCGCCGAAAATGATCAAACCCGAAGTTATCTTGAAATCAAAAACCACTTTTCATTGGCTCCATTCCAATTCAATTAAACTAGCAATTGGCTGAAAACGAACAAACCCGAAGTTATCATGAAATCAAAAACCACTTTTCGTTGGCTCGATTCCAATTGAATGAGACTTGCAATTCGCCAAAAATGAACAAACACGAATTTATCATGAAATCAAAAACTAGTTTTCATTCGCTCGATTCCAATCGAATTAGACTAGCATTTCGTAAAAAACGAACGAACCCGAAGTTATCATGAAATCAAAAACCCCTTTTCATTGGCTCGATTCCAATCGAATTAGACTAGCAATTCGACAAAAAAAAAAAAACAAACCCGAAGTTATCATGAAATCAAAAACCACTTTTCATTGGCTCGATTCCAATCGAATTAGACTAGCAATTCGACAAAAAAAAAAACAAACCCGAAGTTATCATGAATTCAAAACCACTTTGCATTGGCTCGATTCCAATCTAATTAGACTAGCAATTCGCCAAAAACAAACAAACCCGAAGCGATCCTAAAATCAAAATCTAATTTTCATTGACTCGATTCAAATCGAATTAGACTGGCATTTCGCAAAAAATGAACAAACCCGAAGTTATCATGAAATCAAAAACCCCTTTTCATTGGCACGATTCCAATAGAATTAGACTAGCAATTAGCCGAAAATGAACATACCTGAAGTTATCCTGAAATCAAAAACCACTTTTCATTGGCTCGATTCCAATCGAATTAGAATAGCAATTATTCAAAATGAACAAATTTGAAGTCATCATGAATTCAAAAACTACTTTTCATTGGCTCTATTCCAATCGAATTAGACTGGCATTTCGCAAAAAATGAACAAATCCGAAGTTATCACGAAATCAAAAATGACTTTTCATTAGCTCAATTCCAATTGAATTAGACTAGTAATTCGCCAAAAATGAACAAACCCTAAGTTATCATGAAATCAAAAACTACTTTTCATTGGCTTGATTCCAATGGAATTAGACTAGCAATTCGCCAAAAACGAACAAACCCGAAGTTATCTTGAAATCAAAAACTACTTTTCATTGGCTTGATTCCAATGGAATTAGACTAGCAATTCGCCAAAAATGAACAAACCCGAAGTTATCTTGAAATCAAAAACCATATTTCATTAGCTCGATTCCAATCGAATTAGACTAGCAATTCACCGAA
>NW_019240406.1:0-1767 GCF_002742605.1 Olea europaea var. sylvestris
AGGAAATGTAGCGACCGTTTTGGATTGAACTCACAGCTTCGTCATGACGTACGTGGGATTTTTGCAATTTTTCGAAAGAATGAACGCTTGTATATTTAGAACGCTTGGAGAGTTGGCGGACAAAGAATTGAGCGTAACTTTTGCACACGATGTCTGTTTTGGGCCCATAAGTACTTTTTGGAAATGTAGAGACCGTTTTGGATTGAACTCACAACTTCGTTGTGACGTACGTGGGATTTTTGCAATTTTTCGAAAGAATGAGCGCTTGTATATTTAGAACGCTTGGAGAGTTGGCGGACAAAGAATTGAGCGTAACTTTTGCACACGATGTCTGTTTTGGGCCCATAAGTACTTTTTTGAAATGTAGCGACCGTTTTGGATTGAACTCACAACTTCGTCGTAACGTACGTGGGATTTTTAACATTTTTTGAAAGAATGAGCGCTTGTATATTTAGAACGTTTGGAGAGTCGGCGGACGAAGAATTGAGCGTAAGTTTTGCACACGGTGCCCGCTTATGTCCCATAAGAAGTTTTTGAAAATGTGGCGACCGTTTTGGATTGAACTCACAACTTCGTCGTGACGTACGTGGGATTTTTACAATTTTTCGAAAGAATGAGCGCTTGTATATTTAGAACGTTTGGAGAGTCGGCGGACGAAGAATTGAGCGTAAGTTTTGCACACGGTGCCCGCTTATGTCCCATAAGAAGTTTTTGAAAATGTAGCGACCGTTTTGGATTGAACTCACCACTTCGTCGTGACATACAAGGGATTTTGGCCATTTTTCGAAAGAATGAGCGCTTGTATATTTAGAACGTTTGGAGAGTCGGCGGACGAAGAATTGAGCGTAAGTTTTGCACACGGTGCCCGCTTATGTCCCATAAGAAGTTTTTGAAAATGTAGCGACCGTTTTGGATTGAACTCACCACTTCGTCGTGACATACAAGGGATTTTGGCCATTTTTCGAAAGAATGAGCGCTTGTATATTTAGAACGTTTGGAGAGTCGGCGGACGAAGAATTGAGCGTAAGTTTTGCACACGGTGCCCGCTTATGTCCCATAAGAAGTTTTTGAAAATGTAGCGACCGTTTTGGATAGAACACACCACTTCGTCGTGACGTAAGAGGGATTTCGGCCATTTTTCAAAAGAATGAGTACTTGCATATTTGGAACGCTTGGATTGTCGGCGTACGAAGAATTTAACCTAACTTTTGCACACGATGTCCGTTTTGGGCCCATAAATACTTTTAGGAAATGTAGCGACCGTTTTGGATTGAACTCACAACTTCGTCGTGACGTACGTGGGATTTTTACAATTTTTCGAAAGAATGAGCGCTTGTATATTTAGAACGCTTGCAGAGTCGGGGGACGAAGAATTGAGCGTAAATTTTGCACACGGTGCCCGCTTTGGTCCCATAAGAAGTTTTTGAAAATGTAGCGACCGTTTTGGATAGAACACACCACTTCGTCGTGACGTAAGAGGGATTTCGGCCATTTTTCGAAAGAATGAGTACTTGCATATTTGGAATGCTTGGATTGTCGGCGTACGAAGAATTTAGCCTAACTTTTGCACACGGTGTCCGTTTTGGGCCCTTAAGTACTTTTTGGATATGTAGCGACCGTTTTGGATTGAACTAACAACTTCGTCGTGACGTACGTGGGATT
The DNA here is from genome assembly GCF_002742605.1 of Olea europaea var. sylvestris. Taxonomy (NCBI): domain Eukaryota; kingdom Viridiplantae; phylum Streptophyta; class Magnoliopsida; order Lamiales; family Oleaceae; genus Olea; species Olea europaea. The sequence goes on from NW_019240406.1 coordinate 1,663, forward strand.
TTCGCAATTTTTCGAAAGAATTAGTGCTTGTATATTTAGAACGCTTGGAGAGTCGACGGACGAAGAATTGAGCGTAACTTTTGCGCACGGTGTCCGTTTTGGGCC
>NW_019240407.1:0-1767 GCF_002742605.1 Olea europaea var. sylvestris
AATGGCTAAAATTTGACAGACTCATCGGAAACAAAAATCGCGCCGAGGCCAATTTCGTCATTTTTCGCGACGGTGTCGAAATGCTCCAAAATTTGACAGACTCATCGGAAATAAAAATCGCTCCTAGGGCAATTTTGTCAATTTTCGCGATGGTGTCGAAATGGGCTAAAATTTGACTGATTGATCGGAAACAAAAATCGCGCCGAGGGCAATTTCTTCATTTTTCGCGACGGTGTCGAAATGCTCCAAAATTTGACAGACTCATCGGAAACAAAAATCGCGCCGAGGGCAATTTCTTCATTTTTCGCGACGGTGTCGAAATGCTCCAAAATTTGACAGACTCATCGGAAACAAAAATCGCGCCGAGGGCAATTTCTTCATTTTTCGCGACGGTGTCGAAATGCTCCAAAATTTGACAGACTCATCGGAAACAAAAATCGCGCCGAGGGCAATTTCTTCATTTTTCGCGACGGTGTCGAAATGCTCCAAAATTTGACAGACTCATCGGAAACAAAAATCGCGCCGAGGGCAATTTCTTCATTTTTCGCGACGGTGTCGAAATGCTCCAAAATTTGACAGACTCATCGGAAACAAAAATCGCGCCGAGGGCAATTTCTTCATTTTTCGCGACGGTGTCGAAATGCTCCAAAATTTGACAGACTCATCGGAAACAAAAATCGCGCCGAGGGCAATTTCTTCATTTTTCGCGACGGTGTCGAAATGGGCTAAAATTTGACTGATTGATCAGAAACGAAAATCATGCCAGGGGCAATTCCGTCATTTTTCGCGACGGTGTTGGAATCGGCTAAAATTTGACTGATTGATCAGAAAAAAAATCGCGCCGGGGGCAATTTCCTCATTTTTCGCGACGGTGTCGAAATGGGCTAAAATTTGACTGATTGATCAGAAAAAAAATCGCGCCGGGGGCAATTTCCTCATTTTTCGCGACGGTATCGAAATGGGCTAAAATTTGAATGATTGATCGGAAACAAAAATCGCGCCGGGGGAAATTTCGTCATTTTTCGGGACGATGTCGGAATCGGCTAAGATTTGACAGATTCATCGGAAACAAAAATCGCGCCCGGGGCAATTTCGTCATTTTTCGCGACGGTGTCGAAATGGGCTAAAATTTGATTGATTGATCGGAAGCAAGAATCGCGACGGGGGCAATTTAGTCATTTTTCGCGACGTTGTCGGGATCGGCTAAAATTTGACAGATTTATCGGAAACAGAAATCGTGCCGGGGGCAATTTCGTCAATTTTCGCGACGGTGTCGAAATGGTCCAAAATTTGACAGACTCATCGGAAACAAAAATCGCGCCGGAGGCAATTTCGTCATTTTTCGCGACTGTGTCGAAATGGGCTAAAATTTGACTGATTGATCGGAAACAAAAATCGCGCCGAGGCAATTTCTTCATTTTTCGGGACGATGTCGGAATCAGCTAAAATTTGACGGATTCGTCGGAAACAAAAATCGTGCCGGGGGCAATTTCTTCATTTTTCGCGACGATGTCGGAATCGGCTAAAATTTGACAGATTCATCGGAAACAAAAATCGCGCCGGGGGCAATTTCGTCATTTTTAAAAAGCGCGCCGGGGCCAATTTGGTCATTTTTCGCGACGGTGTCGAAATGGCTAAAATTTGACAGACTCATCGGAAGCAAAAATCGCGCCTGGGGCAATTACGTCATTTTTCGCGACGGTGTCGAAATGGTCCAAAATTTGACAGACTCATCGGAAACAAAAATCGCGCCGGGGGCAATTTCGT
>NW_019240408.1:0-1767 GCF_002742605.1 Olea europaea var. sylvestris
AATATTGTTAAATGAATTTTACTACATGTATAGTTTTGTTTATCATGTTATTGATGGATGTTGAGCTAACGACGAGTAAATCATATTGGATGTAAGAGTAAATGAAATTTAAGTTTGATAAAAAAGTAATTTGAAAGTAATTCAAATTATATTTAATCTGTAACAATATTAGAATTTTTGACTTCATATTTAATTTAAAATTTCCTAATAAAATTATGTAAATTATATTTAAAAATTTATCGTGAAAAAATAATAAACGTTAATGAAATAATTGATTTTTTTTTAAAAGACGAGTTAAACGCTTCTTTTAATACGTATATTTGACGCATATTTAACTATTTTTAATATCTGTTTGGATCATTCGATATAATTACGATGTAGTTTTCATAACAAACTTCTAGATGATGCAAGCGATTTGTAAATTTGGATAGTATATGATCATTGGCAAATTTTAAAAGTTAGCATATTATCAAATTTTTCGAAATACTAATTTGGAACAGCATACTTTGATAAATCGTAATTTTTGCTATGGTTGATCATTTCGTACATCATTAAAAAGCGAAAAACTAGGTCATGATCGCTTAGAAATGTATTAAGAATGCAATATTTCGATTTTATTTTGTATGTATTAAAGTGAATTGAAAACGGATTAAAACAATCATTTTCTGGAAAAAAAAAAAAAAAAAACCCAAAATTTTGTGAGGTCATCTGACCCCACATTATCCCATGTGGGTCCACCCCTGACTCAAGTGCAAGTGGTAAGTGAGTCGAACTAGATTGCAATAAGAAACCATTCCAAGCTAAAGCTAGACGTAATTTAATCTTTTATATTTTGTTAATTTTGAAAGATAAAAAATGAAAAATAAAAATACTCGTTAAAATTGTAGACAAAGACGAGCCGAACCAACCTGTTTTGTGCCCGAAATTAAATTAATCTTTCCCAAAGCTGCCACGTACAATTCCAAATCCGATGTCTTCATCAATATTTTGTGTAAAAGCCCCTCAATTCCTTAACATGTGCAAAACACGTAGCAACACAGACGTAAAATCTTAGCCATGACGTGTGAATGAATAAACGGTAACTGCCATGCATGCAAAAGTAAATACTTAAGTGCATTGGAGATGCATTTTACGAATTGCAATCTAGGTGATATCTAAATAGAAATATTTCGACGTGCGTGGTAAAATATTTAATAAACAGACGTTTAGTTCCAATTTTATCTTCAACGAATTTCGTTCATAATTCGAAGTCGATTTTCAAAACAAGATTCGAAATTCATTCAAATTAAATCTTTAGTGTATATTTCATATGAAAGAAAAAAAAAAATAAGACTTCGGAGAAAATGAGAAAGAAATATTAAATTATAATGGCTCATGCTAATAAGAAAAATAAAATTCAATTAATCGTGGCTTATGCTAACGAGCCCGCTCCAATTTTAGCCTCTAGTCAGATAAAAATCAGTTTTTTAAGTAGATTTTGATAAAAGTTGTAAATTTCATAAAACGTGTGATTATAAATAATTATGAATTTACCTTAAATTTTAATTCGCTTAATCTTTTATCATCTCTTCGCATTTAGCCTAATTACCCATAGTCGCTTCATGTGCACCTTGAACCACTTGATCAAAAGGGTCTTCTTTGTCTAAAACTCACCTGGCTCTCTAATGGCTAACAACGTTTCAAATCCCGCCCTAACTAGATTTCTGAAGGTCAACTTCAAATATGATTCCCTATTTTATTTAGAATCGTGCTACATGTACATCGGGG
>NW_019240409.1:0-19585 GCF_002742605.1 Olea europaea var. sylvestris
GTCGCCTCTTTTCAATAACCATGCCGTCTTCTAAAATGTCAACATTAAGTGGGTGGCCAACGATTGATTCACCTGTTAACTTGGTCATTAGAGAAATATTTGGAACATTTTGTGGTTGGTAGTGCATGTTCACGTCGAGAGTAACATCGTACAAGCCAGAGTCATCTTTATCGTCTCCAAGATAAAAATCCACCTGGTCATACTTCATATTGACATTAGAACGTGACTGACGATGAGGCATTAGCCTCCGGGGAACTGCCAGTTCATCAACTTGTCCTTGTGTCTGAGTTTTCATTGGATGAACCTTAACATCCGTAATTGGTCCTGAGTTTCCAAAACAGCTGTACAGAATGGTATCTGACATGTACACATAGCCATCTGTTTTTCTCAACCTCGACTTCCTTTTTCGTTTTAGCTGACACTCAAAAGTGCCTAACGGAATCAACGCATCAGTGATAGGAATATAAAGGTATCTATACACTGATTACATGCAAAAACCAGGGATATTAGCCAAATCTATAAATGTAAAAATATTTAAAATTAACATTTAAAATGTGCCCAACATATGTATTATGTTTCAAAGGTATTTTTAGTGACATTTTTTTGCAAAAAAAATTTTTTTACTAGTTTAGAAGTCACTTTTTTGGGAGGGCATTTTAGATTAAAAAAAAAAAAAATCTTTACAAAAGTATCTACTTGTTTTCTGAGAAAGTACTTAACTTTCTTTTACGCTTACCCAAACATGCTCAAGTTTCTTAAAATAAAATTAGATGTATGTGCAAACCACTGCACGTGGAATTCCTTCTCATATGTATGGGCATTCAAATCGTACAAGGTTTAACTAAAAATGAGGATTAAACAGTTGGAAATTGGGAAAGGTTAATTAACACGTCAACAGTTGCCTCCAAACAGAAATTTCACTATTAGCGTGTTTGATTTGAATCCTAAATGTAAGTATAATTTATTTTTAAGCTTACTCAAACTTGCTTGATCGTGTCTACCTCACCTTTTGGGATTATTGGAAAATTATTTTTTTTTTTCAAACATTATGTCACTTGTATAAAGGATATAGACATTAATACAAATATTAGGATCATATCTTTGGTGAAACAACGTGGTGTTATATGTAACATAAAAGATAATCCCAAAATTTAATAAAGCCTAATGGTTATGAATTTATTTATACCTTACCACATATTGAATTGTATACGTGCAACCAAATCATACCTGAAGAGAGAACCACATGATGCGGCTCCTCAATTGATGCTACAGATGCCGACATTTCCTCTGCTGAATCCAAATAATCTTGAAAACTATTGGAATCTTTGTCAAAATCTTCACAAGCACTTTCAATCTTAAGTGCATGAATAATGGCATCAGCTCTGCGGGCATATCTGCCTGCCGTCTTCTTTGATGAATTCGATGCGGATGCCTCAGCTTTCCGAATGCATGAATCGTACTCCCCACAACGAAAAGCTTTAACTCTTTTGGATGTCTCGAGATTATACCAGTCCCTGAAAGAAATTTGGCAAGAATACAAATCAAATTATTTTACAGATTGAACTCAAGGATCTTTTAAGAAAGATAAACATTGAGCAGAAAAAGAAACTAAGTAATAAGTAATCACTAAACATATCCTGCAAAATGAACAAAATCCATTAATTTATTGATACACAGAATTGGACTTCTTATGGATAGTTCTCACTATTGCATATCAACTTGTCCTTCTAATGGTCTGAGTGCAAGACTCTACAGGTTTTTAGGAAACAAGAATTTACCAACAATTGAGTATTTACATGTAATCTTAGCCAAACATTCTCCAAAAACAGACTCATCTGCTCAGGATTGCCGAATAAAGCAAAGACATAACAATCATATGTAAACATGAAATAACCTTCTGGACCATTAACATTCCAATGATATGAGAGAAACAACGATTGCCGAATAAAGCAAAACATTACAAAATTATTGCCAATGATGCAACAGAAACAACGATAGCCAAATATGACAAAATGTTACAGAAGTTTGCTACCAATGATTCGAAGGTAACAACTGGAAAACCAAACTTTCAAGCATTTATGTCCATTTCACACTCTTATTAATTCTTCTATGACAAGTAAATTCGGAAATGATATCTTGCAAGCATTCATCACCACTCTTTATAGAAAAATCAAAAAGTTAATTAACCTCAGTTGGGGAAACTATTGCCATGTATGGAGTCATGACAAAGCACAAGAAGAGAATACGATGGAATAAAACTCTTGTTTTATATAGAAAGAAAAATATTTGATCCAAACCATTTATAATAAAATGTAATCAAAATTGTTTTTTAGCAATGAATTTAAAACTGAAAAAGCCATTTTGCACGATTTCAAATTAAATGAAACTATTATGTCATGGCTAACACTTTATAACAGACGTCACATGGTGAACTAAATATAGGTCATAACCTTTAATTGTAAACATGAAAAGAGGCACTTACAAACATGCGTCTTCTCTCCCAAGGAGCTGTATAGGTGTCCCTGCTCTTGGCGCAGGCAATATGGTCTCAGGCAATTCATCTGGCTTCAGAATCTGACCTGGCCACCAATAACCATTTTGCCTTCGGACCCAAACCAACCTGTCCACCGACGCATCAATGGCCTTTTTTTTTTTTTTGTCATGAGCAGAACTACCCATGTTTCACAATTCTGGAAAAGAAAATGAGGTCTATGAAAAGTTATGTAAAGTTGAGTCATTGGATGTCAAGGGCACACTCAGTGGACTCCTCAAAATAAAAACACAAGGTATATATCATACACCTGGAAAATGGAATCTTAGTGACAGAGAAAAAAAGAGAAAAGAAAAACAGATGTTCTACAAATGCAATTTCTTACATGCAATTTTTTAGGCTTCCCCATTGCACAAAATAGCATTTTAAAAGAGTTTTTTCCCCCCAAAAATTGAAGTCAGTCTGGAAAATGTATTTATTTTACATATATACAAATAACAACTTTAAAAAGAGAGGATTTCACATCGAAGAATCTTCTTGTAGCTGCAAAAGAAGAACAAGAAAACAGAGAGAAATATTTCTTTTTCATGATTTCCATTTCAACAATAGAACAGATAAAAACCTTTATCTCTAAAAAATTCAAGACAATCTTGAAATGTTTTTTCACACACACACATATATATATAAAGAGAGGATTTCACATCAAAGAATCATCTTGCGGCTGTAGAAGAAGTACATGGAAACCGGGAAAGAAAGAATTTTGTCGGTTTGTGTATGTGTTTTCATATGTAACTTTTTATATGGAAATTGATCTCGTACAAAAAATAAAATAAAATAAATCCTGAAATGCATTTTTTTTTCAGGATTTCCCACTGTGCAAAAGAACATATAAAAACCTTCAATTTCCTCTAAAAACTTCAAGTCAGTCTTGAAATGTATTTTTCACATATACACATAAAAAAAACTTTAAAAATAGAGGATTTCACGTCAAAAAAATCTTCTTGTGGCTACAGAAGAAGTACAAGGACACTAAGAGAGATATTTTTTTTAATAACGTGTGTGCTTATGTTTACGTTTTTTTAGAAACTGCTCTTGTACAGAAAAAAATTCTTAAATTGGATTTTTACCGAATTTCTCTTTGTGCAAAAGAATATGTAAAAACCTTTATTTTCTGTAAAAAATTCAAGTCAATCTTGAAAATGTACTTTTTCAGTTATATACGTATAACAACTTTGAAAACACAAGATTTCACACCAAAAAATCTTCTTGTGGCTACAGGAGTATTATAAAAAAGAATTTTTTTTCCAGAGTGTGTGCATTTTTATATGTATATTTCTGGCTGCTTGTGTGAAAGTATTTAAAAATATAGAGAAAGAGAACACTTTCTAGAAAATGGTAATGAAACATACCTTTGGATTCTTTTATGCCAAAGCAGTGTGTGTGTGTGTGTCTATAGATTATAGAGAGAAGACGCTCTCACTCAGATGGAGATAGAACTGTATAGGACGATATAGTCTAGGAAATGAAACATATCTATTGACTATAGAGAGAAGATGCTATATATTAAAAAATAAAAATAAAAAAAATAAAAATTCAGTCAGCACTAATTAATTTTGGTACAAGGTATTAAATTTTAATGGGTGATACAACCTAGAAAACTTAAAGTTTTTCCCTTCTTTGGTCATACTGGATTATCTTTTTCATATAACAAACATGTCAAAGAGGTGTTGCGCCATTAGAACTGGTACAAGAGTAATTGTCTTGAGTGCATGCTAATGGGCCACATTTTGCATAAAAATTATGTAATTACACTTGGTAAGTCTCGTTCGGTTACCGAGCTGAGAAGTCATTTACCATACAAGCTCTAATATTAATTAAGTGGTGAAATTAGGGGGAAAAAGCGTGTAAATGAATATATCTTTGAGTACTTGATTTCACGTGTGATTAATGAGAATCCTAGTGGTACTTTAGGCTGTGTTTGTTTGGTAGAGTGATTGAGCAGAGAAGTCAATATCTGTACGAATAATAATGGTATATATATGATAATCGACCAATATGCCATTGAGTTGATCGTCAACTGCCATGAGTGCTCTACATATAGTGAGTCTTGAATGACCTAGAGAGTGTTATTCCAGTAAAAAGACTAGTTATGCTAGTCATGTCATTGAGAATATGGGTAAATGTGGAGTTGATTTCAAAGGAGTGGATTATAATTAGGGCTTACATCCCACATCACCATGAGTTTATAATCACTTGACTACCCTCAGTTTTATAGTAACTTTTATTTTAATATTTTCATCAAAACTCAAATAACAGAAGTTTTAAACACCAAAGGATATTATTTGTCTGAAAATTGATTCTTTTCAAATTTCTTTTGACTGAAGATTTAATTTTTTTATATTTTATCCTATCCTCATACTGAATAATTCCATTTATCATTTTCAATATATATGGTATTGTATTAAATTCTTTAACAGAGTTTGCTAATTCTACATGCAAACCATAAATAGTGATTTAATTAGTGTTTTACAATAGTTAATAGAGTTGGTTAATAGTCAAAATTGGTTGAGTGTTAATCATTAATGGTGAGAATACAACATGAGAACTAGAACACAAAAATTCTAGACTTATTTGATGTGCATACTGACGGGGCCCATTGTAAATAAGAATATCCTATTACACATGGCACATCTGGTGAAAAATCTGATCTGTGACATGTTTTATCAGACAGATGACTGTGAATAAGGGCTGAAGTTGGTTTGATTTTGCATTAACCTCTTTAGGATTTTTTTTTTTCATTTCCTTTATAAGTTGTTGGCATACTAATTGTACTTTACATATTGTTAGCTGTTACAGTAATTAAGTTGAGAGGTTGATAAGTGTGTTTTTGGGTACTTTAACGAACTAATTATTGATGAAATTGAGTGAATTGTGGCTTTTGTAGGCTAAAATCCCAAATTGGAGTAGAAGAAAGCTAAAGGAAGGAAAATGACCAAAAGTGCAAAAAAAAATAATTCGTTTTAGGGATCAAAGTGTACAATTGTCGAAAGTTTAGGGGACCTTGGGTTACAATTTTTTGTGATTGAAAGGAAAATCAAAATATGAGGATCAAAACGTACAAAATCATAGTTGAGGGACCTAGTGTGCAAAAATTGGAGGACCTGGATTATAAATTACTGAAAAAGGAGGTAGCACCTAGGCGCCACTATAGTAGCGCCTAGACATCCACTCACTGCCCATTTACAGATTTTGAGTGCCTAAGTGCCAATGTAGTAGCGCCCTGGCAACCAACTAGGGTGTTTTATTTTGTTTTTCAAAATGTAGGGGATAATTTTGAGCCTTTTTAAATGCATTTTTCAACCATTTTAACTTCATTCCATCTTTCATTACCCAAAAAAAAAAAAAAAAAAAAAACACTAGGCTTGAGAGAAAAAGAAAAGTGGGAAAGGAGGAGGAAATACAAAGCAAATTTTGGGATTTCAAAGGAAGATTTAAGATTTCAATCCTTCATTTCTTCAAGAATACATTTAAGGAACATGTTTCTTGTATTATCTTGTATCTTTCATTATATCCCTCATTTTGTAGTGGATTTTATCTCTACTTCCCTGTTCTAATTCTATTGTATAATGAGTTAAGTATTTAAGATTGGGATTTATGATTTAGCTTGACCTAAATTTAATTAATATCAATAAATTTACCACTTAATGCTAAAATTGCCATTGTTATAGTGTATTTTTTAATTGTATTTACATTTTCATCATTTATTTGGCCAATAGATGATTAGGTTAGATGGTTTGTCAAATTATCGAGAGATGGTTGTGCTTTCTAGACCAAAATAATTAATGCCTCAGGTTGTTTTAGGAGATAGAGATATACACTGAACCCTAGGTGATCCGTTAAGTTATTTTCACTATGATTTAATGCGATTGATTGTGTTTTTAACAACATAGAGATATAGTGGATAAAACTAATCAACTAGAGTTATTTTTGCTCAAGAGAATTAATTAGCTAAAATTGAAAAATAGGGTCTAACATTGTGACTACGTGATTTATATTTCCGATTTATTGAGATATTAATGAAAAGATGGTTAAACGATATCGTAAATCCCAACTCATTTACAATCTAAATCTTGTCACTTTCATAATTGTTAGACTAAAGTCTAAATTTTTTTTTTTTCATTTCTAACTTCAAAAATTTTAATTGTGTGTATCTTTAACGTTAATTTGAATCAACTATCGTGCAATTGAAAGAAACACTTTTCGAAGGATTGACTAAAACTCAACATTCGCTTTATCACTTGAATGCACCTGTGCACAAGCAGCATATAATTTTAGCGAACAGAGGTCAATTACCATAGATAAATTAATGTATTTGAAATATAGTTAGACTAATACTGTCATTGATTGAAAAATTAGTTATCGTACATACAATAATTATATTTGACATTTAATGTCTTGTATGGTGATCGAGCTACTAATTAAGAAGGGCAATTTAGGAATAAATACATCGAGTAAAAAATGTATCTTAAAGTATTAGATTGCATGCGATTAATGAGAATACTAAGTGTACTTTCCACTTCATTAGTTTGGTCCAGTGATTGAGCTGAAAGGTACTAATTATTGTCCTTAATTAGATTAATACGATCACCAAGCTACAAATTCTGTTACACTACAAGCACTACTTATACTTGACAATTGGTAAATCTGATTTGGTGATCAATGATAAGCATACAAGCTCTCGTACTAATTCAAATGGTTAATTTTGGAATGAGCATAGCGAGTCAATAAGTGTATATTTATGCGTCCGACTCACCTATCACTTTCATGCAATCTAATTTTTTAATTTAGATGGAAACTATCTAATGCATCATGCTGATACACATGTTATTCCAGATGTTGACATTCACTAACTATACATTTGTCTTCTCCTTCTATAGAAAATAGCATGGCTGGTAATGCAATGGTAAATTTGGAATTCTAACGCCACTCCATTGGATCCATACTAGCCACCACCACTCTCTTGTGATCTAATTGGTGAATTTTTGTGACAGTTATTTGATGAATCAACATGTTGATACACATATCTATCTAATCTAGAAGATGATATCCAATAACTTTACCTTTGAGTTGTATATTACTGACAATTAAATATGACTCAACCGAGTCCAGACAAAAGTCAAATATAATATTTGACGAATAAAAGTTACTGGAATAACAAACACTTGGCTACGCCAAATTTGGGCAATAATTATTTTTGGGGAATTTAGTTTTTATGCCAAAAATAATATGGATTGGAAAATACTAGAAAAAAATATTACTTGAAAAAATACTGTCTACATAAAAATTTTCACTTTAGTTTATTTTTCCATCTCCTTTATAAGTAGTTGGGGTACTAAATGTGGCATTTTCCAACTTCAGAAAACAAAACAAAATTCCATGAAAGAAACACCAATTTCTGAATTTATTTTATTTGTGACTTTTTGGTTAAAAATTCCACTTTTCTTTTTCAACGCCAAATATGGCATCTACAAGGTTTAAAAAATAAGAAAGAAAGAAAGAAAGAAAGGAAAAGAAAACCAATGTTCCATAAAAAATATTGATTTCCAGATTTCTTTTCTTCGTAACATTTTTGTTAAAAAGTCACACTTGTTTACTTTTTTATTAACATATCCACATCTTCAAAATTTAGAAAACAGAACAAATTCGAAGAAAGAAAAACAATTTGTGGATTCCTTAACTCTCTCCTAATTGAAAACATTCTAGATGTAACTGAACAAAATGGTGGGGTAGGGATGACATTTAGGTGTTGGCTAATGAAGCTGGACCAATGGAATGGGGCGAAAAAATGCACAGACAATCAAGGTTGGTGGTGGTGGCTTACGGCAGCAGTTGAATGTTAGGGCTGCAATGGATTGGACGATTGGTGGGGATTCAGGGATTGCAGAGAAAGTTTCATTCCATAGGAAATTAATTAATGAATTCTATAAAAAATTAAAATTCAGTTACCAAATTTTTTTCTCCAAAACTTTGAAGTCGGTTGTCCTTCAAATAGAAAGATAAAAAAATGTGTGTCACCTAGTTGACCAAAAATAAAAACTTCAAAATTAGTCCAAAAAACCTTAACTTACATATATCATTCTTCAATATATGTAGTATAGTATTAAATTCTTGATGGAGCTGGCTAATTCTCAATGAAAACCACTAAACAGCATGAAAGCTGATTAATTGCTTTACTATAGTTGGTAGTGTGGGTTAATTGTCGAAATTAGTTGAGTATAACTAATTATAATCACTAGTGATTAATACAAGCCAAAGTGACGGTGGATAGATAGTGAGTAGCATTTATGGAATGAATAAGATAAAATAAGAAAAACAATGCATACAGCAGTCATTACGTTTAGTACAAAATATTAAGTTTTACTAGATGATAAAGTCTTATCCATACCAAACACCTCCAAGAGGTGTGGCAGTTACAACATGAGAACTAGTACACTAATATTTCTAAACTTATCACATGTGTATGCTGATGGAAATATTTCATGAGTTATCACACATGCAAGCTGATGGACCCGATTTTAGATTTAAAAAAATTACGTTATTACACCTAGTACAACTGAATGGAAAACCTAAAACACCCGCATGGTTTTATCTAGAAGGTTATTTTGGTCGAAGGCAAAAATTGGACTAATAATCAGAACAACAATGCATTGATCCATTGAGCTTTTTCCCTTCTCCCTTCTAAGTAATTATGATACTAATTGTACTTGGCAAGTTTGGTGCAATGATTAAGCTCTGAGGTCTATTACTGTTGAGATGTTAATGTATTTCATAATGTATTTTTTCACGTATATAAATATAACAACTTTAAAAATAGAGAATTTTACATCAAAGAATCTTCTTGTAGATGCACAAGAAGTACGAGCAAACATATAAAGAATGAAGTTTTTTTAACTCTCTGTGTAGGTTTATATTTTTTTTTCCTAAGGAAATTTATCTTGAACAAAAAAATCTTTGAATGTATTTTTAGGGCTTCCCCCTTCAACAAAAGAATATTTAAATGCTTTTATTTCCTCTCAAAACAGAGAATTTTATATCAAAGAATCGTCTTCTTACTGTAGAAGAAGTAAAAGAAAATGATAGAAGTTTTTTTAGTGTGTGTATTTATATGTACATTTTGTTAAGGAAAATTATCTTTGGTTAAAAAATTCTGAAAATGCATTTTTAAGGCGTCTCATTTTTGCAAAAATAACATTTAAGAGCTTTTATTTCTTTTCAGAAAATTCAATTCAATACTTAAAATTCATTTGTTAACGTGTATATAAACATTTAAAAAGAGAGGATTTTCTAACTACAAAAGAATTATATGAAAACAAAGTAAGGAGGAGTTAGTGTCTGTTGAGTTTACTTTCTTTAGGGAAATTGCTCTTGTATAGAAAAAAATTTCTTGAAATGCATTTTTTAGGATTTCCCCTTATGCTGAAACCTCTTTTTCCTCTAAAAAAAAACATATATATGTAAAACAACTTTAAAAAGAGAGAATTTCAAATGAAAAATCTTCTTGTGGCTGTAGAAGTACAAGAAAAAAAAACCTTAAAATGTAATTTTTAAGGCTTTCCCTTTGTGGAAAAGAACATTTAAAATCTTTGTTTCCTTCAAAATATTCAAGTCAGTGTTTAAAATGAACTCTTTTTTTTAAACATATGTACATATAAAATCTATAAAATGAGGATTTTACAACAAATAATCTTCTTTTGACTGCATAAGAAGTATAAGGAAACAGATAAAGAAAGAATGTTTGTTAGTGTGTGTTTTCATATTTACATTTTTAGTAAAATTGATCTTGTATGGAAAAAAGATTCTTAAAATGCATTTTTTAGGATCTCCCTTTGTGCAAACCTTTATTTCCTTTTAAAAATTCATGAAATTCTTCAAATATTTTTTTAACTTTTTTACATATGTATTATAACAACTTTAAAAATAGAGAATTCACATCAAAGATCTTCTTTTGGCGGTAGAAGAAGTAAAAGAAAATTAAGAAAGAAACAAGTTTTTTTTAGTGTGTACATGTTTACATGTATATCTTCTTAAGGAAATTGATCTTGAACAAAAAATTTCTTAGAATGCATTTTCAAGGCTTTCCCTCTTCACAAAAGAACATTTCAAAGTCTTTATCGCCTTTCAAAAAATTCAAGTCAATCTTTATAATGCATTTTTTAAACATTTATACATTAAAAAAAAATAAAAAATAAACTTTAAAAAAAAAAGGATTTCACATCAAAGGATCGTATTCTCATTGTAGAAGAAGTGCAATGAAATAGAAAAAGAAACCATTGGGTGTTTAAATGTACATTTTTTCAAGAAAATTGATCTTATACAGAAAACATGTTCCGGGATATCCCTTCGTACAAAAAAAAAAAAAAGATAATAAAAAAATGAAAAAAATTAAATTTTAAAAGCCTTTATTTCCTCAAGAAATTTCTAGTCAATCTTGAAAACGTATTTTTTCCTCACACATACTACAAATTGAGAGAGAGAGGATTTCACATTAAAGAATCTTTTTATGGCAATAAAAGAAGTACAAGAAAATACGAAAAATTCTTAAAATGCAAGTTTCAAGTCTTTCCCTTTCTGCAAAATAAATTAAAAGCCTCTATTTCCTATCAAAAAACTCAAGTCAATCTTTAAAAGTCATACTTTCAAGATATATTAATAATTTTATAGAGAGAATCTCACATGAAATTAAAGAATCTTCTTCTGACTGTAGAAGAAAGTACAAGAAATCAGAGAAAGAGAGAATTTTTGTTAGTGTGTACATTTTTAGAAACTTGATTTGTATGAAAGGAAAAAAAAAAAAAATCAGGATTTCCCTTTGTGTAAAGAAACGTTTAAAAACATTTATTTCCTCTAAAAACTTCAAAATGTTCTTCAAATGTACTTTTTTTAACATAAATACATATAACAACTTTTGGAAAAAAAAATGAGGATTTCACATCAAAGAATATTCTTGTAGCTGCAGAGGAAATACAAGGAAATAGAGAATGAAATAAGTTTTTTTAGTGTGTACATTTATACACGCATTTTTTAAGGAAATTTATCTTGTATGAAGAAAAAAAAAATCTTAGAATGCACTTTAAGGCTTCCCCTTTGTGCAAAAGAACATTTAAAAGCCTTTATTTCCACTCAAAAAATTCGGGTCAATCCTGAAAATGCATTTTTTTATACATATAGATATAACAACTTTAGAATTAGAGGATCTGATTATTGAATAAGTACAAGGAAACAAAAATGAAAAAAATAAAAAAAAAAATTGTAAATGTGTTTGTGTGTTTGTGTACATTTTTTTTTGGGAAATTGATCTTATACACAGAAAAATAAAATCCTTAGAATGCAACTTTTAAGACTTTCCCTTGGTGCAAAAGAACATTTGAATGCCTTTATTTCCTGTTAAATCGTCAAGTCTTTCTTCAAAATGTATTTTCTTCACATACATAAATAAAACAACTTTAAAAAAAGGGAGAAAGAAAGAAGATTTTTCAGTGTATTTGTGTGTTTATTTGTATGTATTTTGAGGAAATTTATCTTGTACCAAAAAAATTCTTAGAATGCATTTTAAGGCTTCCCCTTTCTGCAAAAGAACATATAAAAATCTTTTTTTCTTCTTAAAATATTCAAGTCATTCTTTAAAATGAGTTTTTTAACAGCTACCCATGAAAACTTTCAAAAGAGGGGATTTCACATCAAAGTATCTTATTTTGACTGTGCAAAAGTACAACCTAAACAGAGAAGAAAGAATCTTTGTTAGTTTTTGCGTGTTTATATGTACACTTTTTCAGGAAAATTGATCTTGTACAGCAAAAAAAAATTTGAAATGCTTTTTTTCCAGGATATCCCATTGTGCAAAAGAACGTTTAAAATTCTTTATTTTAATCTTGAAAATGTATTTTTTTTTTCTATGATACATATAACAACTTAAAAAGGGAGTATTTCACATCAAAGGTTCTTCTTCATGATGCAAAATAAGTATGATAAATTAACAGTGAAAGAAGGAATTTTTTTTTTTTTTTCTCTCTATGTGTGTGTTCATGCACATTTTATTTGTACGTTTCTGGTTGCTTCTGTGAAAGTTAGTATTAGATATTCAGAAAAAGTGAACACCATTTAGAAATTGGTTACGAAACATATCTTTAGATTCTTTTATGCCAAAACAGAGAGGAGAAAAACTGTGAGTGTATAGACTATAAAGAGAATAGGCTCTCATCAATGGAGATAGGAATAGAGAGTGAGAGTACTATATATAAATTGAATTATATGAGTCAACAGTTGTACACATTATTAAATAGTGTTGGGTGATATAGTCAAGGAAACTTTTATATTTTTTTTCCTTCTTTGATCATATTGTATTATCTTATTTATGTTAATGAACACGTTAAAGAGCTGTGGCAGTTTCAACGTGAGAACTAGTACACTAATATTTTTAGACTGTCCATAGGCACGACGTCGACAGCGCCCTTTGAAATGAAAGATATGTTATTGCAACTCACACATCTCAATTGGAAATCTAAATGGTTTTATCAACCAGATGGCTATGATCAAGGGCTCAAGTTATTTTAATTACAACAGCAATGTCGTCGGTCCGTTGAGATCTTTAGTTTTTGTTTTCTATTCTTTATAAGTATTTGGGATACTAATTTCGCCTTACATATGATTAGTTTGTTTCGATGATAAATTTAAGAGTTCCATTACCACGGATATGTTAATGTATTTGAAATTCAGTCTGACTAATAGGTCCTTGAATAAGAAATTAGTTACTGTACGAAAACGAATAAAATTTGACATCCCTGTTTGAGCTCGATTAAAATGAGTTTTTTTTAGGAAAAATGTGTTTTGAAATAGTAGAATACTAGAGAATTATTGGAAGTCCAATGTACTGGATGAGTTGTACAAGACCAAATATAACCTACACAGTCAGTAAACTGAGTAGATACACGAGTAATCTAGGAGCTGATCACTGAAAAGGAATAGTAAAAGTACTAAGGTACTTAAGATATACTCGTAACTATGGACTACAATATACCAGATATCCAGCGATCATTGAAGGATATAGCGATGCTAATTGGATATCTGATATAAAAAACTCAAAGTCCACCAGTGAATTTGTGTTCACATTGGAAGGTGTTGTCATATCATGGAAATCCTCTAAACAAATAGTTATAGCCAGATCTACGATGGAATCTGAGTTTATAGATTTAGATAAATGTGGTGAAGAGGCTAAATGGTTGTGTAATTTCTTAGAAGATATTCTAAGATGGTCAAAACTTGTGCCAGTAATTTGCATATATTGTGACAGTCAATCAGCAAGAGTAACATGTACAATGGTAGGTCTAGACATATACGTCGTAGAAACAATACTATAAGATAACTACTCTCAACTGGAGTTATCACTATTGACTACGTAAAGTCAAAAGATAACAATCCGTATCCACTAACTAAAGGGTTAAATAGAGAGTTGGAAAATCATCGAAACCCTTGAATGAATAAGTCATTACAAAGGAAACCCAACCTAGTTGACTAGAGATCTCAAGATCTAGGTTCAAAGGGACAACCTAATTATAAAGGCTTAATAAAATTACTATGGGAGTGTTTCCTCATGTTCTTTCCTATGATGTAACATGGATGCTCGTAAGGATAAAGGATAAACAATAGGCTTTTAATGATTCTTATGCGTCGAAGTTAGAGCCAAGTAATATGGGTTACTTGTAATAAAAAATCACCTATGTGAAAGAGAAGTAGGGCCACTTCTAAAAGAATTGTGTGGGGCTCAATTCTTAAGAACTCTCATAGAACTAGGCATATGTTTATGGTCAAAACGAACATAATAATGAGAACTGAATTGTGTTAGGAAGAATCCCGTGTGGAGTATATTATCGTTTACATAAATAACAGAACAGTTCAAGGACAACATGTCTACTGGTCAGCTAGTAAAATAAATATGTTTTCACAAGGGAAGGTTCAAAGATGATACTACCTATCCTATGTAGGCTTCAACCGTTGAACATTATCACCTAGTCTCGTGTCTCACAATCTCATGTCTCACCCAATTTTCATTAACGTGAGGGATTGTTGGAAAAAAAATGAGTAAATGAATCATTTTTGGCAAGATTTTTGGTGTGTCCTGTTGGTCCAATTTGGAAGATCAAAGTTGATCAGTGTTTTCCTCCGTGAGAGTATCAAAATCATATATTTACTTGCCAAAAATGAAGCTCGGGTGAATGAGAAATTATAGCTCAAAGTTGACCATTGGAAGATGGTTTTTTGTGGAAAAATAGCTTTTGTCCCACGTAGGAAAAAGAAGAAAGCAAGAACCACTTTAAATATGGTTGCACATTGGAAGGGTGTAATTATGTGTAGCATAAAGGCTCTCTCCACGTGCTCGTGTAGGGGGTGCAAATTTCGGATCGAAATAGCCTTCGGACCTTGAATTTGTGTGCGGGTGAGACCTAAGTACACGAATGTTTGATCGAACGAAGCAAAAAACGACCCCTTGGAGAGCCCATGTTTTGCAATTTCTCAACCCGACTCTTGAGTTTTTGAAACATCCAAAACTCCTAGAAATTGAAGTAACTTCAATGTTAATTGCCATAGAGTTAATAGCAGATTTATGCTATATTAAATCTCAAATTTCTAGCAATTTACACAAATGAAAGAAAAAGAAAAATGTTCCCTTCCTCGCCGTTCAGAAAAAACGTCACCTGCATTTTCTATATGTCTTTGTCCAATAAGGTCTTGATTTCTTGCATACACATATCTATCCAATAAGGTCATCGTGATATTGCTCAAACACTGTATTAGGTAGCCGAAGTAGTTTCTGTGATGCTCAGATTCTACGGGTTTTGCCGTTGTATCTTGGAAAACAGGCGCTCATATTAAATCTCAAGCACTTACGGTGAGGGGGCAAATCTGTTTTAAGAAAATTGTGTTTGCATAGGACTCGAGTTGAAAATTTATCTGCTATTTATTTAGTTTGCATTTTATTCTTGCAGATTTATTTATTTAGCAATTTACACGTTTGCAACATGCTTGACTCATATATTGTTTGTTAAATTTATGTTAGAAATAGATAAATTAAATACACCGTTTTTTTTTTCTAATTCGTTATATGTGTGAAAATAGATTTCACATATACGGTATTTCTATTTGTAAATGCAAAATTTTTTGTTATTTTAGTTAGTGTATAAATAAAAACACTTTATGCAAATTCTGTGCAAATACAGTGAGCTACCATATACGGTGAGCTTTCTGGAAATATGGTAGGCAGCACATACGGTAAGCTGCAAATACAGTAAGGCGCAAATACAGTAAGCACCATATACGGTATGCTTAAAATTGGTGTTTAAACAACACATACGGCATGTGATATTTCGATTTCATTAACACCACTATATTCCAACAACTTTCTCATTAGAGAAATATTTGGAACATTTTGTGGTTGGTAGTGCATGTTCACACCTAAAGTAACATCGTACAAGCCAGAGTCATCTTTATCGTTTCCACGATAAAAATCAGAATGGTCATACTTCATATTGACAGTAGAACATGGCTGACGATGAGACATTAACCTCTAGGGAACTGCTAGTTCATCAGCTCGTCCTTGAGTCTAAGTTTTCACCAGATGAACTTTAACATCCGTAATTGGTTCTGATTTTCCAAAATAGCTGCCCATTATGCTATCTGACATGTACACATAGCCATCTGTTTTTCTCAACCTCGACTTCCTTTTTCGTTTTAGCTGACACTCAAAAATGCCTAACGGAATTAACGCATCAGTATTAGGAATATAAAAGTATCTATACACTGATTACATGCAAAAACCGTGGATATAAGCCAAGTCTATAAATTTAAAATTAACTTTTAAATTGTGCCCAACATATTTATTATGTTTCAAAGGTATTTTTAAGTGACATTTTTTTGCAAAACATTTTTTCAGCTTGTTTAGAAGTCACTTTTTTGGGAGGGCTTTTTGGGCTTTTTAGATAAAAAAAACTTTCTTTACAGAAGTATCTACTTATTTCCTGACAAAGTACTTAATATTCTTTTAGGCTTACCCAAACATGCTCAAGTCTCCTACGATAAAATTAGATGTATGTGCAAACCACTGCACGTGGAATTCCTTCTCATATGTATGGGCATTCAAATCGTACAAGGTTTAACTAAAATCGAGAATGAACAGCTGGAAATTGGGAAAGGTTAATTAGCACGCAATACTTGCTTCCTAACGAAAATATCACTATTAGCATGTTTGACTTAAATCCTAAATGTAAGCAAACTTTATTTTTAAGCTTAGCCAAACTTGCTTGATCATTTCTACCTCACCTTTTGGGATTATCGGAAAATGATTTGTTTTTTTTTTAAACATCATATCTCATATTTTTAAGCTTAGCCAAACTTGCTTGATCATTTCTACCTCACGTGTTATGACATGTAACATGAAAGATAATCCCATAATTAGCCTAATAGTTATGAATTTGTTTATACCATACCACATATTGAATTTTATACGTGCAACCAAATCATACCTGAAGAGAGAACCACATGATGCGGCCCCTCAATTGATGCTACAGATGTCGACAGGTCCTCTGCTGAATCCAAATAATCTTATGTGCCATTGGAGTCTTTGTCAAATTCTTCACAAGCACTTTCAATCTTAAGTGCATGAATAATGACATCAGCTCTGCGGGCGTATCTCCCTGCCATCTTCTTTGATGAATTAGATGCGGATGCCTCAGCTTTCTGAATGCATGAATTGTACTCCCCGCAACAAAAAACTTCAACTCTTTTGGATGTCCCGAGATTATACCAGTCCCCGAAAGAAATTTAGCAAGAATACAAATCAAATTATTTTACATATGGATTGAACTCTATGACCTTTTAAGAAAGATAAACATTGAGCAGAAAAAGAAACTAAGTAATCACTAAACATATCCAGCAGAATGAACAAAATCTATTAATTATTGATACACAGAAACAGAGTTCTTAACTATAGTTCTCATTATTGCATATCAACTTGTCCTTCAAATGGTCTGAGTGCAAGACTCTACAGGTTTTTAAGAAAAAAGAATTTAACAACAATTGAGTATTTACATTTAACCTTAGCCAAAAATGCTCCAAAAACAGACTCATCTGCTCAGGATAGCAATGCCTATTGCCTTGCTTGTGATAGATAAAATTATCTTGGAGCTAGAGTAAAGTATTTAAAATCAGTGTCCCCATGAACTCAAACTTAATGTAGAAGGATTTAAAAGACACAAGTCATATATTGCCAATGATACAAAAGAAACAATGATAGCCAAATATGACAAAATGTTACAAAAGTTTGCTGCCAATGATTCGAAGGTAACAACTGAAAAACCTAACTTGCAAGCGTTTATGTACATTTCACACTTTTATTAATTCTTCTATGACAAGTTTTGCAAGCATTCATCGCCAATCTTTATAGAAAAATAAAAAAGTTAATTAACTGCAGTTGGTGCAACTATTGCCATGTATGAGTCATGCCAAAGCACACGTAGAGAATACAATGGAATAAAACTGTTGTTTTATATGGAAAGAAAAATATTTGACCCAAACCATTTATAAAAAAAATTAATCAACATTGGTTTTTAGCAATGAATTAAAAACTGAAAAAGCCATTTTGTGTGATTTCAAATTAAATGAAACTATTACCTCATGGCTAACACTTAATAACAGATGTCTCATGGCAAACTAAATAAGGGTCCTAACCGTTAATTGTAAATAGTGATTTAACTGTAAACGCAAAAAGAGGCACTTACAAACATGCGTCTTCTCTACCAAGGAGTTGTACAGGCATTCTTGCTCTTGGCACAGGCAATATGGTCTCAGGCAATTCACGTGGCTTCAGAATCTGACCTGGCCATCAATAACCATTTTGACTTTGGACCCAAACCTACCCACCCACTGAAGCATCAATGGCTTTTTTGTTGTCATGAGCAGTGTTGGACAAATTGTTGTCAAATAACCTCTCGAGTGATAATGTAAATCCAATTTTATTATCAGTCAGCACTGGCAATAAGACTAAACAATAAATCAATATCAAAATTAGAACGACCCGACCCAAGAAGTAATTGGAACATTTGAAACAACCAATTAGGTTTTGTTGCTCATGGGCCAATTATCCACCTACTTGGATGGCTAGTACTACTAGAGGCACACTCTATGAACCATTTAATTTCAGTTGGGCCCATGATCCATTAACTAAAACTAATTACCTTACCTTATTGGGCATTGGACCATCTATATACCCCTGTGTTATTCACGGCCTCACAAGTCTAGTCTCTTTCTTGAGCTCTTTGCATGCTTCTCTTCTGCCGGTTCTCTCTGCCTCTTCTCACCATCCACTTGTAGCAAGTTTCATGGTGGTTTTGTCTCTCCTTTGTGGTGGTCTTTAAATGAGATAATATCTAGCAACCGTAGGTGGAAACTTAGTGGAGTTCTTGGTTTGTTTGTTGGTATTGATTTGGGCATTGGTAAACTGAGCCTGTAAAGCCTTGGTGGCTGATCATTGGAGACTCTACAAGCAGAACGACCCATGTTTCACAATTCTGGAAAAGAAAATGAGGAGTATGAAAAATTCTGTAAAGTTGAGTCATTGCATGTTAGGGGCACACTCAGCGGACTCCTTTAAATAAAAACACAAGGTATATATCATACATAAAAAAAAAAAAAAAAAACTAGAATCTTTTGTCAGAGAAAAAAAATGATAAAAGGAAAACAGATGTTCTAAAAATACAAATTCTTACATGCAATTTTTTAGGCTTCCCCATTGCACAAAATAACATTTTATAAGACTTCTTTCCTCCCAAAAATTGAAGTCAATCTTGAAAATGTTTTTATTTTAAATGTATACAAATAACAACTTTAAAAAGAGAGAATTTTACATCAAAGAATCTTCTTGTGGTCATAGAAGAAACACAAGGAAACAGAGAAAGAAATATATATATACTAGTTGTTGTCACATGCGTTGCATGAATTTTATATTTATCGTCTTTTTATTAGCGTATGAATTTTAATTTTTTGGAA